>NW_027521195.1:0-47999 GCF_052094955.1 Ictidomys tridecemlineatus
TTCATGGAAAGGGCCTGCCAAGCGTCCAAGAAACTACGAGTTGCCTGAAATCTCAGCAAACACTTTCTCAACCAATCTTGATGATACTTTCATGTAATGATCAGTACACCAATCCCACTGGGCTCGCCAAATTTTGTTCTTCTATGTTAATATGTTCATTTGCAGTAACCGGATTTATTTTGAGGTTTCACTCTGTTTTCTGCTATAGGGATACATGTATTTGGAACTCTAAATCAAACTCGGTTTGTGCTAGCTCTTTGAAACCGACACAATACAGCAGTTTCAAGTTCTATCTCTATGGTTTGTTTGTTGTTGATGTAGCCCTAAGCAGAGACTGGCGAGAATCACTTTCATGGAAAGGGCCTCCCAAGCTTCTAAAAAACTACGAGTTGCCTGAAATCTCAGCAAACACTTTTTTAGCCAATCTTGATGATACTTTCAGGTAATGATCATTACACCAATCCCACTTGGCTCACCAAATTTCGTTCTTCTAGGTTAACCGTTCGTTTGCAGTAACCGTTTTAATTCTTAGGTTTCACTCTGTTTTCTTCTATTAAGATACATGTATTTGGAACTCTAAATCAAACACGGTTTGTGCTAGCTCTTTGAAACTTGACACAATAAAGCAGTTTCAAGTTCTATCTCTACGGTTTGTTTGCTGTTGATGTATCCCTAAGAACAGACTGGCGAGAATCACTTGCATGGAAAGGGCCTGCCAAGCTTCCAAAAAACTACGAGTTGCCTGAAATCTCAGCAAACACTTTTTCACCCAATCTTGATGATACTTTCAGGTAATGATCAGTACACCAATCCCACTTGGCTCGCCAAATTTTGTTCTTCTAGGTTAAACCGTTCGTTTCAAGTAACCGTTTTCATTTTGAGGTTTCACTCTGTTTTCTCCTATAAGGATATATGTATTTGGAACTCTAAATCAAACACGGTTTGTGCTAGCTCTTTGAAACTTGACACAATAAAGCAGTTTCAAGTTCTATCTCTATGGTTTGTTTGGTGTTGATGTAGCCCTAAGCAGAGACTGGCGAGAATCACTTTCATGGAAAGGGCTTGCCAAGCTTCCAAAAAACTACGAGTTGCCTGAAATCTTAGCAAACACTTTTTCACCCAATCTTGGTAATACTTTCACGTAATGATCAGTACACCAATCCCACCTGGCTCGCCAAATTTTGTTCTTCTAGGTTAAATCGTTCGTTTACTGTAACCGTTTTCATTTTGAGGTTTCACTCTGTTTTCTCCTATAGGGATACATGTATTTGGAACTCTAAATCAAACACGGTTTGTGCTAGCTCTTTGAAACTTGACACAATAAAGCAGTTTCTAGTTCTATCTCTGTGGTTTGTTTGCTCTTGATGTAGACCTAAGCAGAGACTGGCGAGAATCACTTTCATGGAAAGGGCTTGCCAAGCTTCCAAAAACCTAGAGTTGCCTGAAATCTCAGCAAACACTTTTTCACCCAATCTTGATGATACTTTCAGGTAATGATCAGTACACCAATCCCACTTGGCTCGCCAAATTTCGTTCTTCTAGGTTAAAGCGTTCGTTTGCAGTAACGTTTTCATTTTGAGGTTTCACTCTGTTTTCTCCTATACGGATACATGTATTTGGAACTCTAAATCAAACACGGTTTGTGCTATCTCTTTGAAAATTGATACAATGAAGCAGTTTCAAGTTCTATCTCTATGGTTTGTTTGCTTTTAATGTAGCCCTAAGAAGAGACTGGGTGATCACTTTCATAAAAGGGCTTGCCAAGCTTCGAAAAAACTACGAGTTGCTTGAAATCTCAGCAAACACTTTTTCACCCAATCTTGATGATACTTTCAGGTAATGATCACTACACCAATTTCACTTGGCTCGCCAAATTTCGTTCTTCTAGGTTAAACCGTTCTTTTGCAGTAACCGTTTTCATTTTGAGGTTTCAGTCTGTTTTCTCCTATAGGGATACATGTATTTGGAACTCTAAATAAAACATGGTTTGTGCTAGCTCTTTCAAACCTGACACAATAAAGCAGTTTCAAGTTCTATCTCTATAGATTGTTTGCTGTTGATGTAGCCCTAAGCAGAGACTGATGAGATTCACTTTCATGGAAAGGGCTTGCCAAGCTTCCAAAAAACTACGAGTTGCCAGAAATCTCAGCAAACACTTTTTCACCCAATTTTGATGATACTTTCAGGTAATGATCAGTACACCATTCCCACTTGTCTCGCCAAATTTCGTTCTTCTATTTAAACCGTTCGTCTTCAGTAACTGTTTTCATTTTGAGGTTTCACTTTGTTTTCTTCTATAGTGATACATGTATTTGGAACTCTAAATCAAACACCGTTTGTGCTAGCTATTTGAAACTTGACACAATAAAGCAGTTTCATGTTCTATCTCTATGGTTTGTTTGCTTTTAATGTAGCCCTAAGAAGAGACTGGGTGATCACTTTCATAAAAGGGCTTGCCAAGCTTCCAAAAAACTACGAGTTGCTTGAAATCTCAGCAAACACTTTTTCACCCAATCTTGATGATACCTTCAGGTAATGATCAGTACACCAATTCCACTTGGCTCACCAAATTTAGTTCTTCTAGGTTAAACCGTTCTTTTGCAGTAACCGTTTTCATTTTGAGGTTTCACTCTGTTTTCTCCTATAGGGATACATGTATTTGGAACTCTAAATCAAACACAGTTTGTGCTAGCTCTTTGAAACTTGACACAATAAAGAAGTTTCAAGTTCTATCTCTATGCTTTGTTTGCTGTTGATGTAGCCCTAAGCAGAGACTGAGGAGAATCACATTCATGGAAAAAGGTTGCCAAGCTTCCAAAAAACTACAAGTTGCCTGAAATCTAAGCAAACACTTTTTCACCCAATCTTGACGATACTTTCAGGTAATGATCAGTACACCAATCCAACTTGGCTCGCCAAATTTCGTTCTTCTCGGTTAAACCGTTCGTTTGCAGTAACCGTTTTCATTTTGAGGTTTCACTCTGTTTTCTCCTATAGGGATACATGTATTTGGAACTCTAAATCAAACACTTTTTGTGCTAGCTCTTTGAAACTTGACACAATAAAGCAGTTTCAAGTTCTATCTCTATGGTTTGTTTGCTGTTGATGTAGCCCTAAGCATAGACTGGTGAGAATCACTTTCATTGAAAGGGCCTGCCAAGCTTCCAAAAATATACGAGTCGCCTGAATCTCAGCAAACACTTTTTAACCCAATCTTGATGATACTTTCAGATAATGATCAGTACACCAATCCACTTGGCTCACCAATTTCATTCTTCTAGGTTTAACCGTTCGTTTGCAGTAACCGTTTTCATTTTGAGATTTCACTCTGTTTTCTGCTATAGGGATACTTGTATTTGGAACTCTAAATCAAACACGGTTTTTGCTAGCTCTTTGAAACTTGACACAATAAAGCAGTTTCAAGTTCTATCTCTATGGTTTCTTTGCTGTTGATGTAGCCCATAGAAGAGACTGGTGAGAATCACTTTCATGGAAAGGGCTTGTTAAGCTTCCAAAAAACTACGAGTTTCCTGAAATCTAAGCAAACACTTTTTCACCCAATCTTGATGATACTTTCAACTAATGATAAGTACACCAATCCCACTTGGCTCGCCAAATTTCGTTCTTCTAGGTTAAACCGTTCGTTTGCAGTAACCGTATTCATTTTGAGGTTTCACTCTGTTTTCTCCTATAGGGATACATATGTTTGGAACTCTAAATCAAACACGGTTCTTGCTAGCTCTTTGAAACTTGACACAATAAAGCAGTTTCAGGTTCTCTCTCTATGGTTTGTTTGCTGTTGATGTAGCCCTATGGAGAGACTGGCGAGATTCACTTCAATGGAAAGGGCCTGCCAAGCTTCCAAAAAACTACGATTTGACTGAAATCTCAGCAAACACTTTTTTTCCCAATCTTGATGATTCTTTCTGGTAATGATCAGTACACCAATCCCACTTGGCTCGCCAAATTTCGTTCTTCTAGGTTAAACCGTTCTTTTGCAGTAACCGTTTTCATTTTGAGGTTTCACTCTGTTTTCTCCTATAGGGATACATGTATTTGGAACTCTAAATCAAACACGGTTTGTGCTAGCTCTTTGAAACTTGACACAATAAAGAAGTTTCAAGTTCTATCTTTATGGTTTGTTTGCTGTTGATGTAGCCCTAAGCAGAGACTGACGAGAATCACATTCATGGAAAAAGGTTGCCAAGCTTCCAAAAAACGACAAGTTGACTGAAATCTCAGCAAACACTTTTTCACCCAATCTTGACGATACGTTCAGGTAATGATCAGTACACCAATCCCACTTGGCTCGCCAAATTTCGTTCTTCTAGGTTATACCGTTCGTTTGCAGTAACCGTTTTCATTTTGAGGTTTCACTGTTTTCTTCTATAGGGATACATGTATTTGGAAATCTAAATCAAACACGGTTTGTGCTAGCTCTTTGAAACTTGACACAATAAAGCAGTTTCAAGTTCTATCTCTATGGTTTGTTTGCTTTTGATGTAGCCCTAAGCAGAGACTGGCGAGAATCACTTTCATGGAAAGGGCTTGCCAAGCTTCCAAAAAACTACGAGTTTCCTGAAATCTCAGCAAACACTTTTTCACCCAATCTTGATGATACTTTCAGGTAATGATCAGTACACCAATCCCACTTGTCTCGCCAAATTTCGTTCTTCTTGGTTAAACCGTTCACTTGCAGTGACCGTTTTCATGTTGAGGTTTCACTCTGTTTTCTCCTATAGGGATACATGTATTAGAAACTCTAAATCAAACACAGTTTGTGCTAGCTCTTTGAAACTTAACACAATAAAGCAATTTCAAGTTCTATCTCTATGGTTTGTTTGCTGTTGATGTAGCCCTAAGCAGAGACTGGCAAGAATCACTTTCATGGAAAGGGATTGATAAGCTTCCAAAAAACTACGAGTTGCCTGAAATCCCAGCAAACACTTTTTCATCAATCTTGATCATCCTTTTAGGTAATTATCAGTACACCAATCCCACTTGGCTCGCCAAATTTCGTTCTTCTAGTTTAAACCGTTCGTTTGCAGTAACCGTTTTCATTTTGAGGTTCCACTCAGTTTTCTCCTTTAGGGATACATGTATTTAGAACTGTAAATCAAACATGGTTTTTGCTAGCTCTTTGAAACTTGAAACAATAAAGCAGTTTCAAGTTCTATCTTTATGGTTTGTTTGCTGTTGATGTAGCCCTAAGTAGAGACTGGCGAGAATCACTTTCATGGAAAGGGCCTGCCAAGCTTCCAAAAAACTATGAGTTGCCTGAAATCTCAGCAAACACTTTTTCACCCAATCTTGATGATACTTTCAGGTAATGATCAGTACACCAATCCCACTTGGCTCGCCAAATTTCATTCTTCTAGGTTAAACCGTTCGTTTGCAGTAACTGGTTTCATTTTGAGGTTTCACTCTGTTTTCTTCTATAGAAATACATGTATTTGGAACTCTAAATCAAACACGGTTTGTGCTAGCTCTTTGAAACTTGACACAATAAAGCAGTTTCAAGTTATATCTCTATGGTTTGTTTGCTGTTGATGTAGCCCTAAGCAGAGACTGGCGAGAATCACTTTCATGGAAAGGGCCTGCCAAGCTTCCAAAAAACTACGAGTTGCCTGAAATCTCAGCAAACACTTTCTCACCTAATCTTGATGATACTTTCAGGTAATGATCAGTACACCAATTCCACTTGGCTCGCCAAATTTCGTTCTTCTAGGTTAAACCGTTCGTTTTCAGTAACCGGTTTCATTCTGAAGTTTCACTCTGTTTTCTTCTATAGAAATACATGTATTTGGAACTCTAAATGAAACACGGTTTGTGCTAGCTCTTTGACACTTGACACAATAAAGCAGTTTCAAGTTCTATCTCTATGGTTTGTTTGCTGTTGATGTAGCCCGAAGCAGAGACTGGCAAGAATCACGTTCATAGAAAGGTCCTGCCAGGCTTCCAAACAACTACGAGTTGCCTGAAATCTCAGCACACACTTTTTCACCCAATCTTGATGATACTTTCAGGTAATGATCAGTACATCAATCCCTCTTGGCTCACCAAATCTCGTTCTTCTAGGTTAAACCGTTCGTTTGCAGTAACCGTTTTCATTTTGAGGTTTCACTCTGTTTTCTCCTATAGGGATACATGTATTTGGAACTCTAAATCAAACACGGTTTGTGCTAGCTCTTTGAAACTTGACACAATAAAGCAGTTTGAAGTTCTGTCTCTATGATTTGTTTGCTGTTCATGTAGCCCTAAGAAGAGACTGGCGAGAATCACTTTCATGGAAAGGGCCTGACAAGCTTCCAAAAAACTACGAGTTCCCTGAAATCTCAGCAAACACTTTCTCACCCAATCTTGATGATACTTTCAGGTAATGATCAGTACACCAATCCCACTTGGCTCGCCCAATTTCGTTCTTCTAGGTTAATCCATTCCTATGCAGTAACCGTTTTCATTTTGAGGTTTCACTCTGTTTTTTTTCTATAGGGATACATGTATTTAGAACTCTAAATCAAACACGGTTTGTGCTAGCTCTTTGAAACTTGACACAAAAGCAGTTTCAAGTTTTTCTCTATGGTTTGTTTGCTGTTGATGTAGCCCTAAGCAGAGACTGGCGAGAATCACTTTCATGGAAAGGGCCTGCCAAGCTTCCAAAAAACTACGAGTTGCCTGAAATCTCAGCAAACACTTTTTCACCCAATCTTGATGATACGTTCAGGTAATGATCAGTACACCAATCCCACTTGGCTCGCCAAATTTCGTTCTTATAGGTTAAACCGTTCGTTTGCAGTAACAGTTTTCATTTTGTTTTCACTCGGTTTTCTCCTCTAGGTATTCATGTATTTGGAACTCTAAATCAAACACGGTTTGTGCTAGCTTTTTGAAACTTGACACAATAAAGCAGTTTCAAGTTCTATCTCTATGGTTTGTTTGCTGTTGATGTAGCCCTAAGCCGAGACTGGCAAGAATCACTTTCATAGAAAGGTCCTGCCAGGCTTCCAAACAACTACGAGTTGCCTGAAATCTCAGCAAACACTTTTTCACCCAATCTTGATGATACTTTTAGGTAATGATCAGTACAACAAACAAACTTGGCTCGCCAAATTTCATTCTTATATGTTAAACCGTTCATTTGCAGTAACCGTTTTCATTTTGAGGTCACTCTGTTTTCCCCCATAGGGATACATGTATTTGGAACTCTAAATCAAACACGGTTTGTGATTGCTCTTTGAAACTTGACACAATAAAGCAGTTTCAAGTTCTATCTCTATGGTTTGTTTGCTGTTGATGTAGCCCTAAGCAGAGACTGGCAAGAATCACTTACATAGAAAGGGCCTGACAAGCTTCCAAAAAACTACGAGTTGCCTGAAATCTCAGCAAACACTTTTTCACCCCATTTGATGAAACTTTCAGGTAATGATCAGTACACCAATTCCACTTGGCTCGCCAAATTTCGTTCTTCTAGGTTAAACCGTTCGTTGGCAGTAACCGGTTTCATTTTGAGGTTTCACTCTGTTTTCTCCTATAGGGATACATGTATTTGGAACTATAAATCAAACACGGTTTGTGCTACCTCTTTGAAACTTGACACAATAAAGCAGTTTCAAGTTCTATCTCTATGGTTTGTTTGCTGTTGATGTAGCCCTAAGCAGAGACTGGCGAGAATCACATTCAAGGAAAGGGCCTGCCAAGCTTCCAAAAAACTACGAGTTGCCTGGAATCTCAGCAAACACTTTTTCCCCCAATCTTGATGATACTTTCAGGTAATGGTCAGTACACCAATCCCACTTGGCTCGCCAAATTTCGTTCTTCTAGGTTAAACCGTTCGTTTGCAGTAACCGGTTTCATTTTCAGGTTTCACTCTGTTTTCTCCTATAGGGATACATATATTTGGAACTCTAAATCAAACACGGTTTGTGCTAGCTCTTTGAAACTTGACACAATAAAGCAGTTTCAAGTTCTATCTCTATGGTTTGTTTGCTGTTGATGTAGCCCTAAGCAGAGACTGGCGAGAATCACATTCATGGAAAGGGCCTGCGAAGCTTCCAAACAACTACAAGTTGCCTGAAATCTCAGAAAACACTTTTTCACCCAATCTTGATGATACTTTCAGGTAATGATCAGTACACCACTCCCACTTGGCTCGACAAATTTCGTTCTTCTAGGTTAAACCGTTCGTTTGCAGTAACCGGTTTCATTTTGAGGTTTCACTCTGTTTTCTCCTATAGGGATACATGTATTTGGAACTCTAAATCAAACACGGTTTGTGCTAGCTCATTGAAACTTGACACAATAAAGCAGTTTCAAGTTCTTTCTCTATGATTTGATTGCTGTTGATGTAGACCTAAGCAGAGACTGGCGAGATTCACTTTCATGGAAAAGGCCTACCTAGCTTCCAAAAAACTACGAGTTGCCTGAAATATAATCAAACACTTTTTTCACCCAATCTTGATGATACTTTCAGGTAATGATCAGTACACCAATCCCACTTGGCTCGCCAAATTTCGTTCTTCTAGGTTAAACGGTTCTTTTTCAGTAACCGTTTTCATTTTGAGGTTTCACTCTGTTTTCTCCTAAAGAGATACATGTATTTGGAACTCTAAATCAAACACGGTTTGTGCTAGCTTTTTGAAACTTGACACAATAAAGCAGTTTCAAGTTCTATCTCTATAGTTTGTTTGCTGTTGATGTAGCTCTAAGCAGAGACTGGCGAGAATCACTTTCATGGAAAGGGCCTGGCAAGCTTCCAAAAAATACGAGTTTCCTGAAATCTCAGCAAACACTTTTTCACCCAATCTTGATGATACTTTCAGGTAATGATGAGTACCCTAATCCAACTTGGCTCGCCAAATTTCGTTCTTCTAGGTTAAACCGTTCTTTTGCAGTAACCGTTTTCATTTAGAGGTTTCACTCTGTTTTCTCCTATAGGGATACATGTATTTGGAACTCTAAATCAAACACGGTTGGTGCTAGCTCTTTGAAACTTGACACAATAAAGCAGTTTCAAGTTCTATCTCTATGGTTTGTTTGCTGTTGATGTAGCCCTAAGCAGAGACTGGCGAGAATCACTTTCATGGAAAGGTCCTGCCAAGCTTCCAGAAAAGTACGAGTTGCCTGAAATCTCAACAAACACTTTTTCACCCAATCTTGATGATACTTTCAGGTAATAATCAGTACACCAATCCCACTTGGCTCGCCAAATTTCGTTCTTCTAGGTTAAACCGTTCATTGCAGTAACCGTTTTGATTTTGAGGTCTCACTCTGTTTTCTCCTATAGGGATACATGTATTTGGAACTCTAAATCAAACACGGTTTGTGCTACCTCTTTGAAACTTGACACAATAAAGCAGTTTCAAGTTCTATCTCTATGGTTTCTTTGCTGTTGATGTAGCCCTAAGCAGAGACTGGCGAGAATCACTTTCATAGAAAGGGCCTGCCAAGCTTCCAAAAAACTACGAGTTGCCTGAAATCTCAGAAAACACTTTTTCACCCAATCTTCATGATACTTTCAGGTAATGATCAGTACACCAATCCCACTTGGCTCGCCAAATTTCGTTCTTCTAGGTTAAACCATTCGTTTGCAGTAACCGTTTTCATTTTGAGGTTTCACTTTGTTTTCTCCTATTGGGATACATGTATTTGGAACTCTAAATCAAACACGGTTTGTGCTAGCTCATTGAAACTTGACACAATAAAGCAGTTTCAAGTTATTTCTCTATGGTTTGTTTGCTGTTGATGTAGACCTAAGCAGAGACTGTCGAGAATCACTTTCATTTAAAAGGCCTGCCTAGCTTCCAAAAAACTACGAGTTGCCTGAAATATAATCAAACACTTTTTTCACCCAATCTTGATGATACTTTCAGGTAATGATCAGTACACCAATCCCACTTGGCTTGCCAATTTTCGTTCTTCTAGGTTAAACCGTTCGTTTGCAGTAACCTTTTTCATTTTGAGGTTTCACTCTGTTTTCTCCTATAGGGATACATGTATTTGGAACTCTAAATCAAACACGGTTTGTGCTAGCTCTTTGAAACTTGACACAATAAAGCAGTTTCAAGATCTATCTCTATGGTTTGTTTGCTGTTGATGTAGTCCTAAGCAGAGACTAGCGAGAATCACTTTCATGGAAAGGGGTTGCCAAGCTTCCAAAAAACTACGAGTTGCCTGAAATCTCAGCAAACACTTTCTCACCCAATCTTGATGATACTTTCAGGTAATGATCAGTACACCAATCCCACTTGGCTCGCCAAATTTCGTTCTTCTAGGTTAAACCTATCGTTTGCAGTAACCGGTTTCATTTGGAGGTTTCACTCTCTTTTCTCCTATAGAAATACATCTTTGGAACTATAAATCAAACACGGTTTGTGCTAGCTCTTTGACACTTGACACAATAAAGCAGTTTCAAGTTCTATCTCTATGGTTTGTTTGCTGTTGATGTAGCCCTAAGCAGAGACTGGCAAGAATCACTTTCATAGAAAGGTCCTGCAGGGCTTCCAAAAAATACGAGTTTCCTGAAATCTCAGCAAACACTTTTTCACCCAATCTTGATGATACTTTCAGGTAATGATGAGTACCCTAATCCAACTTGGCTCGCCAAATTTCGTTCTTCTAGGTTAAACCGTTCTTTTGCAGTAACCGTTTTCATTTAGAGGTTTCACTCTGTTTTCTCCTATAGGGATACATGTATTTGGTACTCTAAATCAAACACGGTTGGTGCTAGCTCTTTGAAACTTGACACAATAAAGCAGTTTCAAGTTCTATCTCTATGGTTTGTTTGCTGTTGATGTAGCCCTAAGCAGAGACTGGCGAGAATCACTTTCATGGAAAGGTCCTGCCAAGCTTCAGAAAAGTACGAGTTGCCTGAAATCTCAACAAACACTTTTTCACCCAATCTTGATGATACTTTCAGGTAATAATCAGTACACCAATCCCACTTGGCTCGCCAAATTTCGTTCTTCTAGGTTAAACCGTTCATTTGCAGTAACCGTTTTCATTTTGAGGTTTCACTCTGTTTTCTCCTATAGGGATACATGTATTTGGAACTCTAAATCAAACAGGGTTTGTGCTAGCTCTTTGAAACTTGACACAATAAAGCAGTTTGAAGTTCTATCTCTATGATTTGTTTGCTGTTCATGTAGCCCTAAGAAGAGACTGGCGAGAATCACTTTCATGGAAAGGGCCTGCCAAGCTTCAAAATAACTACGAGTTGCCTGAAATCTCAGCAAACACTTTTTCACCCAATCTTGATGATACTTTCAGGTAATGATCAGTACACCAATCCAACTTGGCTCGCCAAATTTCATTCTTATACGTTAAACCGTTCATTTGCAGTAACCGTTTTCATTTTGAGGTCACTCTGTTTTCCCCTATAGGGATACATGTATTTGGAACTCTAAATCAAACACGGTTTGTGCTAGCTCTTTGAAACTTGACACAATAAAGCAATTTGAAGTTCTATCTCTATGGTTTGTTTGCTGTTGATGTAGCCCTAAGCAGAGACTGGCAAGAATCACTTTCATGGAAAGGGCCTGACAAGCTTCCAAAAAACTACGAGTTGCCTGAAATCTCAGCAAACACTTTCTCACCCAATCTTGATGATACTTTCAGGTAATGATCAGTACACGAATCCCACTTGGCTCGCCAAATTTCCTTCTTCTAGGTTAAACCGTTCGTTTGCAGTTACTGTTTTCATTTTGAGGTTTCACTCTGTTTTCTCCTATAGGGATACATGTATTTGGAACTCTAAATCAAACACGGTTTGTGCTAGCTCTTTGAAACTTGACACAATAAAGCAGTTTCAAGTTCTATCTCTATGGTTTGTTTGCTGTTGATGTAGCCCTAAGCAGAGACTGGCGAGAATCACTTTCATGGAAAGGGCCTGCCAAGCTTCCAAACAACTACGAGTTGCCTGGAATCTCAGCAAAAATTTTTTCACCCAATCTTGATGATACTTTCAGGTAATGATCAGTACACCAATCCCACTTGGCTCGCCAAATTTCGTTCTTCTGGGTTAAACCGTTCGTATGCAGTAACCATTTTCATTTTGAGGTTTCACTCTGTTTTCTTCTATAGGGATACATGTATTTGGAACTCTAAATCAAACACGGTTTGTGCTAGCTCTTTGTAACTTGACACAATAAAGCAGTTTCAAGTTCTATCTCTATGGTTTGTTTGCTGTTGATGTAGCCCTAAGCAGAGACTTGCGAGAATCACATTCAAGGAAAGGGCCTGCCAAGCTTCCAAAAAACTACGAGTTTCCTGGAATCTCAGCAAACACTTTTTCACCCAATCTTGTTGATACTTTCAGGTAATGATCAGTACACCAATCCCACTTGGCTCGCCAAATTTCGTTCTTCTAGGTTAAAACGTTCGTTTGCAGTAACCGTTTACATTTTGAGGTTTCACTCTGTTTTCTCCTATAGGGATACATGTTTTTGGAACTCTGAATCAAACACGGTTTGTGCTAGCTCTTTGAAACTTGACACAATAAAGCAGTTTCAAGTTCTATCTCTATAGTTTGTTTGCTGTTGATGTAGCCCTAATCAGCGACTGCCGAGAATCACATTCATGGAAAGGGCCTGATAAGCTTCCAAAAAACTACGAGTTGCCTGAAATCTCAGCAAACATTTTTTCACCAAATCTTGATGATACTTTCAGGTAATGATCAGTACACCAATCCCACTTGGCTCGCCAAATTTCGTTCTTCTAGGTTAAACCGTTCGTTTGCAGTAACCGTTTTCATTTTGAGGTTTCACTCTTTTTTCTCCTATAGAGATTCATGTATTTGGAACTCTAAATCAAACACGGTTTTTGCTAGCTTTTTGAAACTTCACAAAATAAAGCAGTTTCAAGTTCTATCTCTATGGTTTGTTTGCTGTTGATGTAGCCCTAAGCAGAGACTGGCGAGAATCACTTTCAAGGAAAGGGCCTGCCAAGCTTCCAAAAAACTACGAGTTACCTGGAATCTCAGCAAACACTTTTTCACCCAATCTTGATGATACTTTCAGGTAATGATCAGTACACCAATCCCACTTGGCACGCAAAATTTCGTTCTTCTAGGTTAAACCGTTCATTTACAATAACCGTTTTCTTTTTGAGGTTTCACTCTGTTTTCTCCTATAGGGATACATGTATTTGGAACTCTAAATCAAACACGGTTTTTGCTAGCTATTTGAAACTTGACACAATAAAGCAGTTTCAAGTTCTATCTCTATGGTTTTTTTGCTGTTAGTGTAGCCCTAAGCAGAGACTGGCGCGAATCACTTTCATGGAAAGTGCCTGCCAAGCTTCCAAAAAACTACGAGTTGCCTTGAATCTCAGCAAACACTTTTTCACCCAATCTTGATGATACTTTCAGGTAATGATCAGTACACCAATCCCACTTGGCTCGCCAAATTTCGTTCTTCTAGGTTAAACCGTTCGTTTGCAGTAACCGGTTTCATTTTCAGGTTTCACTCTGTTTTCTACTATAGGGATTCATGTATTTGGAACTCTAAATCAAAGACGGTTTGTGCTAGCTCTTTGAAACTTGACACAATAAAGCAGTTTCAAGTTCTATCTCTATGGTTTGTTTGCTGAAGATGTAGCCCTTAGTAGAGACTGTCAAGAATCACTTTCATTGATAGGGCCTGCCAAGCTTCCAAAAAACTACGAGTTGCCTGAAATCTCAGCAAACACTTTTTCACCCAATCATGATGATACTTTCAGGTCATCATCAGTACACCCATCCCACTTGGCTCGCCAAATTTCGTTCTTCTAGGTTAAACCGTTCGTTTGCAGTAACCGTTTTCATTTTGAGGTTTCACTCTCTTTTCTCCTATAGTGATACATGTATTTGGAACTCTAAATCAAACACGGTTTGTGCTAGCTCTTTGAAACTTGACACAATAAAGCAGTTTAAAGTTCTATCTTTATGATTTCTTTGCTGTTGATGTAGCCATAAGCAGACTCTGGCGAAAATCAGTTTCATGGAAAGGGCCTGCCAAGCTTCCAAAAAACTACGAGTTTCCTGAAATCTCAGCAAACACTTTCTCACCCAATCTTGATGATACTTTCAGGTAATGATCAGTACACCAATCCCACTTGGCAGGCCAAATTTCGTTCTTCTAGGTTAAACCGTTCGTTTGCAGTAACCGGTTTCATTTTGAGGTTTCACTCTGTTTTCTCCTATAGGGATACATGTATTTGGAACTCTAAATCAAACACGGTTTGCGCTAGCTCTTTGAAACTTGACACAATAAAGCAGTTTCAAGTTCTATCTCTATGGTTTGTTTGCTGTTGATGTAGCCCTAAGCAGAGACTTGCGAGAATCACTTTCATGGAAATGGCTTGCCAAGCTTCCAAAAGACTGCGAGTTGCCTGAAATTTCAGCAAACACTTTTTCACCCAATCTTGATGATACTTTCAGGTAATGATCAGTACACCAATCCCACTTGGCTCGCCAAATTTCGTTCTTCTAGGTTAAACCGTTCGTTTGCAATAACCGGTTTCATTTTGAGGTTTCACTCTGTTTTCTCCTATATAAATACATGTATTTGGAACTCTAAATCAAACACGGTTTGTGCTAGCTCTTTGAAACGTGACTACATAAAGCAGTTTCAAGTTCTATCTCTATGGTTTGTTTGCTGTTGAGGTAGCCCTAAGCAGAGACTGGCGAGAATCACTTTCATGGAAAGGGCCTGTCAAGCTTCCAAAAAACTACGAGTTGCCTGAAATCTCAGTAAACACTTTTTCACCCAATCTTGATGATACTTTCAGGTAATGATCAGTACACCAATCCCACTTGGTTCACCAAATTTCGTTCTTCTAGGTTAAACCGTTCGTTTGCAGTAACGGGTTTCATTTTCAGGTTTCACTCTGTTTTCTCCTATAGGGATACATGTATTTGGAACTCTAAATCAAACACCCTTTGTGCTAGCTTTTTGAAACTTGACACAATACAGCAGTTTCAAGTTCTATCTCAATAGTTTGTTTGCTGTTGATGTAGCCCTAAGCATAGACCAGCGAGAATCACTTTCATGGAAAGGGCCTGCCAAGCTTCAAAAAAACTACGAGTTTCCTGAAATCTCAGCAAACACTTTTTCACCCAATATTGATGATACTTTCAGGTAATGATCAGTACACCAATCCCACTTGGCTCGCCAAATTTCGTTCTTCTAGGTTAAACCGTTCCTTGGCAGTAACCGGTTTCATTTTGAGGTTTCACTCTGTTTTCTACTATAGGAATACATGTATTTGGAACTCTAAATCAAACACAGTTTGTGCTTGCTTATTGAAACTTGAAACAATAAATCAGTTCAAGTTCTATCTCTATGGTTTGCTTGCTGTTGATGTAGCCCTAAGCAGAGACTGGCGAGAATCACTTTCATGGAAAGGGCCTGCCAAGCTTTCAAAAAACTACAAGTTGCCTGAAATCTCAGCAAAGACTTTTTAACCCAATCTTGATGACACTTTCAGGTAATGATCAGTACACCAATCCCACTTGGCTCGCCAAATTTCGTTTTTGTAGGTTAAACTGTTCCTTTGCAGTAACCGGTTTTATATTGAGGTTTCACTCTGTTTTCTCCTATAGGGATACATGTATTTGGAACTCTAAATCAAACACGGTTTGTGCTATCTCTTTGAAACTTGACACAATAAAGCAGTTTGAAGTTCTATCTCTATGGTTTGTTTGCTGTTGATGTAGCCCTAAGCAGAGACCGGCGAGAATCACTTTCATGGAAAGGGCCTGCCAAGCTTCAAAAAAACTACGAGTTTCCTGAAATCTCAGCAAACACTTTTTCTCCCAATCTTGATGATACTTTCAGGTAATGATCAGTACACCAATCCCACTTGGCTCGCCAAATTTCGTTCTTCTAGGTTAAACCGTTCGTTTGCAGTAACCGTTTTAATTTTGAGATTTCACTCTGTTTTCTCCTATAGGGATACATGTATTTGGAACTCTAAATCAAACACGCTTTGTGCTAGCTCTTTGAAACTTGACACAATAGCAGGTTCAAGTTCTATATCTATGGTTTGTTTGCTGTTGATGTAGCCCTAAGCAGAGACCGGCGAGAATCACTTTCATGGAGAGGGCCTGCCAAGCTTCCAAAAAACTACGAGTTGCCTGAAATCTCAGCAAACACTTTCTACCCAATCTTGATGATACTTTCCGGTAATGATCAGTACACCAATCCCACTTGGCTCGCCAAATTTCCTTCTTCTAGGTTAAACCGTTCGTTTGCAGTAACCGGTTCCATTTTTAGGTTTCACTCTGTTTTCTCCTATAGGGATACATGTATTTGGAACTGTAAATCAAACACGGTTTGTGCTAGCTCTTTGAAACTTGACACAATAGAGCAGTTTCAAGTTCTATCTCTATGGTTTGTTTGCTGTTGATGTAGCCCTAAGCAGAGACTGGCGAGAATCACTTTCATGGAAAGGGCCTGCCAAGCTTCCTAAAAACTACGAGTTGCCTGAAATCTCAGCAAACACTTTTTCTCCCAATCTTGATGATACTTTCAGGTAATGATCAGTACACCAATTTCACTTGGCTCGCCAAATTTCGTTTTTCTAGGTTAAACCGTTCCTTTGCAGTAACCGGTTTTATATTGAGGTTTCACTCTGTTTTCTCCTATAGGGATACATGTGTTTGGAACTCTAAATCAAACACGGTTTGTGCTAGCTCTTTGAAACTTGACACAATACAGCAGTTTCAAGTTCTCTCTCTATGGTTTGTTTGCTGTTGATGTTGCCCTAAGCAGAGACTGGCGAGAATCACTTTCATGGAAAGGGCCTGCCAAGCTTCCTAAAAACTACGAGTTGCCTGAAATCTCAGCAAACACTTTTTCACCCAAACTTGATGATTCTTTCAGGTAATGATCAGTGCACCAATCCCACTTGGCTCGCCAAATTTCGTTCTTCTAGGTTAAACCGTTCGTTTGCAGTAACCACTTTCATTTTGAGGTTTGACTCTGTTTTCTCCTATAGGAATACATGTATTTGGAACTCTAAATCAAAGACGGTTTGTGCTAGCTCTTTGAAACTTGACACAATAAAGCAGTTTCAAGTTCTATCTCTATGGTTTGTTTGCTGAAGATGTAGCCCTTAGTAGAGACTGTCAAGAATCACTTTCATTGATAGGGCCTGCCAAGCTTCCAAAAAACTACGAGTTGCCTGAAATCTCAGCAAACACTTTTTCACCCAATCATGATGATACTTTCAGGTCATCATCAGTACACCCATCCCACTTGGCTCGCCAAATTTCGTTCTTCTAGGTTAAACCGTTCGTTTGCAGTAACCGTTTTCATTTTGAGGTTTCACTCTCTTTTCTCCTATAGTGATACATGTATTTGGAACTCTAAATCAAACACGGTTTGTGCTAGCTCTTTGAAACTTGACACAATAAAGCAGTTTAAAGTTCTATCTTTATGATTTCTTTGCTGTTGATGTAGCCATAAGCAGACTCTGGCGAAAATCAGTTTCATGGAAAGGGCCTGCCAAGCTTCCAAAAAACTACGAGTTGCCTGAAATCTCAGCAAACACTTTCTCACCCAATCTTGATGATACTTTCAGGTAATGATCAGTACACCAATCCCACTTGGCAGGCCAAATTTCGTTCTTCTAGGTTAAACCGTTCGTTTGCAGTAACCGGTTTCATTTTGAGGTTTCACTCTGTTTTCCCCTATAGGGATACATGTATTTGGAACTCTAAATCAAACACGGTTTGCGCTAGCTCTTTGAAACTTGACACAATAAAGCAGTTTCAAGTTCTATCTCTATGGTTTGTTTGCTGTTGATGTAGCCCTAAGCAGAGACTTGCGAGAATCACTTTCATGGAAATGGCTTGCCAAGCTTCCAAAAGACTGCGAGTTGCCTGAAATTTCAGCAAACACTTTTTCACCCAATCTTGATGATACTTTCAGGTAATGATCAGTACACCAATCCCACTTGGCTCGCCAAATTTCGTTCTTCTAGGTTAAACCGTTCGTTTGCAATAACCGGTTTCATTTTGAGGTTTCACTCTGTTTTCTCCTATATAAATACATGTATTTGGAACTCTAAATCAAACACGGTTTGGGCTAGCTCTTTGAAACGTGACTACATAAAGCAGTTTCAAGTTCTATCTCTATGGTTTGTTTGCTGTTGAGGTAGCCCTAAGCAGAGACTGGCGAGAATCACTTTCATGGAAAGGGCCTGTCAAGCTTCCAAAAAACTACGAGTTGCCTGAAATCTCAGTAAACACTTTTTCACCCAATCTTGATGATACTTTCAGGTAATGATCAGTACACCAATCCCACTTGGTTCACCAAATTTCGTTCTTCTAAGTTAAACCGTTCGTTTGCAGTAACCGGTTTCATTTTCAGGTTTCACTCTGTTTTCTCCTATAGGGATACATGTATTTGGAACTCTAAATCAACACCCTTTGTGCTAGCTTTTTTGAAACTTGACACAATACAGCAGTTTCAAGTTCTATCTCAATAGTTTGTTTGCTGTTGATGTAGCCCTAAGCAGAGACCAGCGAGAATCACTTTCATGGAAAGGGCCTGCCAAGCTTCAAAAAAACTACGAGTTTCCTGAAATCTCAGCAAACACTTTTTCACCCAATATTGATGAT
Organism: Ictidomys tridecemlineatus; assembly: GCF_052094955.1. Taxonomy (NCBI): domain Eukaryota; kingdom Metazoa; phylum Chordata; class Mammalia; order Rodentia; family Sciuridae; genus Ictidomys; species Ictidomys tridecemlineatus. The sequence continues at coordinate 18,602 of NW_027521195.1, forward strand.
ACTTTCAGGTAATGATCAGTACACCAATCCCACTTGGCTCGCCAAATTTCGTTCTTCTAGGTTAAACCGTTCCTTGGCAGTAACCGGTTTCATTTTGAGGTTTCACTCTGTTTTCTACTATAGGAATACATGTATTTGGAACTCTAAATCAAACACAGTTTGTGCTTGCTTATTGAAACTTGAAACAATAAAGCAGTTTCAAGTTCTATCTCTATGGTTTGCTTGCTGTTGATGTAGCCCTAAGCAGAGACCGGCGAGAATCACTTTCATGGAAAGGGCCTGCCAAGCTTCAAAAAAACTACGAGTTTCCTGAAATCTCAGCAAACACTTTTTCTCCCAATCTTGATGATACTTTCAGGTAATGATCAGTACACCAATCCCACTTGGCTCGCCAAATTTCGTTCTTCTAGGTTAAACCGTTCGTTTGCAGTAACCGTTTTCATTTTGAGATTTCACTCTGTTTTCTCCTATAGGGATACATGTATTTGGAACTCTAAATCAAACACGCTTTGTGCTAGCTCTTTGAAACTTGACACAATAGCAGGTTCAACTTCTATATCTATGGTTTGTTTGCTGTTGATGTAGCCCTAAGCAGAGACCGGCGAGAATTACTTTCATGGAGAGGGCCTGCCAAGCTTCCAAACAACTACGAGTTGCCTGAAATCTCAGCAAACACTTTTTCACCCAATCTTCATGATACTTTCCGGTAATGATCAGTACACCAATCCCACTTGGCTCGCCAAATTTCCTTCTTCTAGGTTAAACCGTTCGTTTGCAGTAACCGGTTCCATTTTTAGGTTTCACTCTGTTTTCTCCTATAGGGATACATGTATTTGGAACTGTAAATCAAACACGATTTGCGCTAGCTCTTTGAAACTTGACACAATAAAGCAGTTTCAAGTTCTATCTCTATGGTTTGTTTGCTGTTGATGTAGCCCTAAGCAGAGACTTGCCAGAATCAGTTTCATGGAAACGGCTTGCCAAGCATCCAAAAGACTGTGAGTTGCCTGAAATTTCAGCAAACACTGTTTCACCCAATCTTGATGATACTTTCAGGTAATGATCAGTACACCAATCCCACTTGGCTCGCCAAATTTCGTTCTTCTAGGTTAAACCGTTCATTTGCAATAACCGGTTTCATTTTGAGGTTTCACTCTGTTTTCTCCTATATGGATACATGTATTTGGAACTGTAAATCAAACACGGTTTGTGCTAGCTCTTTGAAACGTGACTACATAAAGCAGTTTCAAGTTCTATGTCTATGGTTTGTTTGCTGTTGATGTAGCCCTAAGCAGAGACTGGCGAGAATCACTTTCATGGAAAGGGCCTGTCAAGCTTCCAAAAAACTACGAGTTGCCTGAAATCTCAGTAAACACTTTTTCACCCAATCTTGATGATACTTTCAGGTAATGATCAGTACACCAATCCCACTTGGCTCGCCAAATTTCGTTCTTCTAGGTTAAACCGTTCGTTTGCAGTAACCGTTTTCATTTTGAGGTTTCACTCTGTTTTCTCCTATAGGGATACATGTATTTGGAACTCTAAATCAAACACCCTTTGTGCTAGCTCTTTGAAACTTGACACAATAAAGCAGTTTCAAGTTCTATCTCTATGGTTTGTTTGCTGTTGATGTAGCCCTAAGCAGAGACCGGCGAGAGTCACTTTCATGGAAAGGGCCTGCCAAGCTTCAAAAAAACTACGAGTTTCCTGAAATCTCAGCAAACACTTTTTCACCCAATCTTGATGATACTTTCAGGTAATGATCAGTACACTAATCCCACTTGGCTCGCCAAATTTCGTTCTTCTTGGTTAAACCGTTCGTTTGCAGTAACCGTTTCCATTTTGTGGTTTCACTCTGTTTTCTACTATAGGGATACATGTATTTGGAACTCTAAATCAAACACGGTTTGTGCTAGCTCTTTGAAACTTGACACAATAGCAGTTTCAAGTTCTATATCTATGGTTTGTTTGCTGTTGATGTAGCCCAAGCAAAGACCGGCGAGAATCACTTTCATGGAGAGGGCCTGCAAAGCTTCCAAAAACTACGAGTTGCCTGAAATCTCAGCAAACACTTTCTCACCCAATCTTGAGTATACTTTCAGCTAATGATCAGTACACCAATCCCACTTGGCTCGCCAAATTTCGTTCTTCTAGGTTAAACCGTTCGTTTGCAGTAACCGTTTTCATTTTAAGGTTTCACTCTGTTTTCTCCTATAGGGATACATGTATTTGGAACTCTAAATCAAACACGGTTTGTGCTAGCTCTTTGAAACTTGACACAATAAAGCAGTTTCAAGTTCTATCTCTATGGTTTTTTTGCCGTTAATGTAGCCCTAAGCAGAGACTGGCGAGAATCACGTTCATGGAAAGGGCCTGCCAAGCTTCCAAACAACTACGAGTTGCCTGAAATCTCAGCAAACACTTTTTCACCCAATCTTGATGATACTTTCAGGTAATGATCAGTACACCAATCCCACTTGGCTCGCCAAATTTCGTTCTTCTAGGTTAAACCGTTCGTTTGCAGTAACCGTTTTCATTTTGAGGTTTCACTCTGTTTTCTCCTATAGGGATACATGTATTTGGAACTCTAAATCAAACACGGTTTGTGCTAGCTCTTTGAAACTTGAAACAATAAAGCAGTTTCAAGTTCTATCTCTATGGTTTGTTTGCTGTTGATGTAGCCCTAAGCAGAGACTGGCGAGAATCACTTTCATGGAAAGGGCATGCCAAGCTTTCAAAAAACTACAAGTTGCCTGTAATCTCAGCAAACACATTCTCACCCAATCTTGATGATACTTTCAGGTAATGATCAGTACACCAACCCACTTCCCTCGTCAAATTTCGTTTTTCTAGGTTAAATTGTTCCTTTGCAGTAACCGGTTTCATATTGAGGTTTCACTCTGTTTTCTCCTATAGGGATACATGTATTTGGAACTCTAAATCAAACACGGTTTGTGCTAGCTCTTTGAAACTTGACACAATAAAGCAGTTTCAAGTTCTATCTCTATGGTTTGTTTGCTGTTGATGTAGCCCTAAGCAGAGACTGGCGAGAATCACTTTCATGGAAAGGGCCTGCCAAGCTTCCAAACAACTACGAGTTGCCTGAAATCTCAGCAAACACTTTTTCACCCAATCTTGATGATACTTTCAGGTAATGATCAGTACACCAATCCCACTTGGCTCGCCAAATTTCGTTCTTCTAGGTTAAACCGTTCGTTTGCAGTAACCGTTTTCATTTTGAGGTTTCACTCTGTTTTCTCCTATAGGGATACATGTATTTGGAACTCTAAATCAAACACGGTTTGTGCTAGCTCTTTGAAACTTGACACAATAAAGCAGTTTCAAGTTCTATCTCTATGGTTTGTTTGCTGTTGATGTAGCCCTAAGCAGAGACTGGCGAGAATCACTTTCATGGAAAGGGCATGCCAAGCTTTCAAAAAACTACAAGTTGCCTGTAATCTCAGCAAACACATTCTCACCCAATCTTGATGATACTTTCAGGTAATGATCAGTACACCAATCCCACTTCCCTCGTCAAATTTCGTTTTTCTAGGTTAAACTGTTCCTTTGCAGTAACCGGTTTCATATTGAGGTTTCACTCTGTTTTCTCCTATAGGGATACATGTATTTGGAACTCTAAATCAAACACGGTTTGTGCTAGCTCTTTGAAACTTGACACAATAAAGCAGTTTGAAGTTCTATCTCTATGGTTTGTTTGCTGTTGATGTAGCCCTAAGCAGAGACCGGCGAGAATCACTTTCATGGAAAGGGCCTGCCAAGTTTCAAAAAAACTACGAGTTTCCTGAAATCTCAGCAAACACTTTTTCACCCAATCTTGATGATACTTTCAGGTAATGATCAGTACACCAATCCCACATGGCTCGCCAAATTTCGTTCTTCTAGGTTAAACCGTTCGTTTGCAGTAACCGTTTTCATTTTGAGGTTTCACTCTGTTTTCTCCTATAGGGATACATGTATTTGGAACTCTAAATCAAACACGGTTTGTGCTAGCTCTTTGAAACTTGAAACAATAAAGCAGTTTCAAGTTCTATCTCTATGGTTTGTTTGCTTTTGATGTAGCCCAAAGCAGAGACTGGCGAGAATCACTTTCATGGAAAGGGCCTGCGAAGCTTCCAAAAAACAACGAGTTGCCTGAAATCTCAGCAAACACTTTTTCACCCAATCTTGATGATACTTTCAGGTAATGATCAGTACACCAATCCCACTTGGCTCACCAAATTTCGTTCTTCTACGTTAAACCGTTCGTTTGTAGTAACCGGTTTCATTTTGAGGTTTCACTCTGTTTTCTCCTATAGGGATGCATGTATTTGGAACCCTAAATCAAACACGGTTTGTGCTAGCTCTTTGAAACTTTAAACAATAAAGCAGACTCAAGTTCTATCTCTATGGTTTGTTTGCTATTGATGTAGCCCTAAGCAGAGACTTGCGAGAATCACTTTCATGGAAAGGGCCTGCCAAGCTTCCAAAAAACTACGAGTTGCCTGAAATCTCAGCAAACACTTTTTCACCCAATCTTGATGATACTTTCAGGTAATGATCAGTACACCAATCCCACTTGGCTCGCCCAATTTCTTTCTTCTAGGTTAAACCGTTCGTTTGTAGTAACCGGTTTCATTTTGAGGTTTCACTCTTTTTTCTCCTATAGGTTTACATGTATTTGGAACTCTAAATAAAACACGGTTTGTGCTACCTTTTTGAAACTTGACACAATAAAGCAGTTTCAAGTTCTATGTCTATGATTTCTTTGCTGTTGATGTAGCCCTAAGCAGAGAATGGCAAGAATCACTTTCATTGATAGGGCCTGCCAAGCTTCCAAAAAACTAAGGGTTTCCTGAAATCTCAGCAAACACTTTTTCACCCAATCTTGATGATACTTTCAGGTAATGATCAGTACACCAATCCCACTTGGCTCGCCAAATTTCGTTCTTCTAGGTTAAACCGTTCGTTTGCAGTAGCCGGTTTCATTTTGAGGTTTCACTCTGTTTTCTCCTATAGGGATACATGTATTTGGAACTCTAAATCAAACACGGTTTGTGCTAGCTCTTTGAAACTTGACACAATACAGCAGTTTCAGGTTCTATCTCTATAGTTTGTTTGCTGTTGATGTAGCTATAAGCAGAAACTGGCGAGAATCACTTTCATGGAAAGGGCCTGCCAAGCTTCCAAAAACTACGAGTTGCCTGAAATCTCAGGAAACACTTTTTTACCCAATCTTGATGATACTTTCAGGTAATGATCAGTACACCAATCCCACTTGGCTCGCCAAATTTCGTTGTTCTAGGTTAAACCGTTCGATTGCAGTAACCGTTTTCATTTTGAGGTTTCACTCTGTTTTCTCCTATACGGATACATGTATTTGGAACTCTAAATCAAACACGGTTTGTGCTAGCTCTTTGAAACTTGAAACAATAAAGCAGTTTCAAGTTCTATCTCTATGGTTTGTTTGCTTTTGATGTAGCCCAAAGCAGAGACTGGCGAGAATCACTTTCAAGGAAAGGGCCTGCCAAGCTTCAAAAAAACAACGAGTTGCCTGAAATCACAGCAAACACTTTTTCACCCAATCATGATGATACTTTCAGGTAATGATCAGTACACCAATCCCACTTGGCTCACCAAATTTCGTTCTTCTACGTTAAACCGTTCGTTTGTAGTAACCGGTTTCATTTTGAGGTTTCACTCTGTTTTCTCCTATAGGGATGCATGTATTTGGAACTCTAAATCAAACACGGTTTGTGCTAGCTCTTTGAAACTTTAAACAATAAAGCAGTCTCAAGTTCTATCTCTATGGTTTGTTTGCTATTGATGTCGCCCTAAGCAGAGACTTGCGAGAATCACTTTCATGGAAAGGGCCTGCCAAGCTTCCAAAAAACTACGAGTTGCCTGAAATCTCAGCAAACACTTTTTCACCCAATCTTGATAATACTTTCAGGTAATGATCAGTACACCAATCCCACTTGGCTCGCCCAATTTCGTTCTTCTAGGTTAAACCGTTCGTTTGTAGTAACCGGTTTCATTTTGAGGTTTCACTCTTTTTTCCCCTATAGGTTTACATGTATTTGGAACTCTAAATAAAACACGGTTTGTGCTACCTTTTTGAAACTTGACACAATAAAGCAGTTTCAAGTTCTATGTCTATGATTTCTTTGCTGTTGATGTAGCCCTAAGCAGAGACTGGCGAGAATTCCTTTCATGGAAAGGCCCTGCCAAGCTTCCCAAAAAACTACGAGTTCCTGAAATCTCAGCAAACACTTTCTCACCCAATCTTGATGATACTTTCAGGTAATGATCAGTACACCAATCCCACTTGGCTCGCCAAATTTCGTTCTTCTAGGTTAAACCGTTCGTTTGCAGTAACCATTTTCATTTTGAGGTTTCACTCTGTTTTTTCATATAGGGTTTCATATATTTTGAACTCTAAATCAAACACGGTTTGTGCTAGCTCTTTGAAACTTGACACAATAAAGCAGTTTCAAGTTCTATCCCTATGGTTTGTTTGCTGTTGATGTAGACCTAAGCAGAGACTGGCGAGAATCACTTTCATGGAAAGGGCTTGCTAAACTTCCAAAAAACTACGAGTTGCCTGAAATCTCAGCAAACACTTTTTCACCCAATCTTGATGATACTTTCAGGTAATTATCAGTACACCAATCCCACTTGGCTCACCATCTATTTTAAACCGTTCTTTTGCAGTAACCATTTTCATTTTGAGGTTTCACTCTGTTTTCTCCTATAGAGATACATGTATTTGGAACTCTAAATCAAACACGGTTTGTGCTAGCTCTTTGAAACTTGACACAATAAAAAAGTTTCAAGTTCTATCTCTATGGTTTGTTTGCTGTTGATGTATCTTTAAGCAGAGACTGGCGAGAATCACTTTCATGGGAAGGGCATGCCAAGCGTCCAAAAAACTACGAGTTGCCTGAAATCTCAGCAAACACTTTTTCACACAATCTTGATGATACTTTCAGGTAATGATCAGTACACCAATCCCCCTGGCTCACCAAATTTCGTTTTTCTAGGTTAAACCGTTCTTTTGCAGTAACCGTTTTCCTTTTGAGGTTTCACTCTGTTTTCTCCTATAGGGATACATGTATTTGGAACTCTAAGTCAAACACGGTTTGTGCTAGCTATTTGAAACTTGACCCAAGAAAGCAGTTTCAAGTTCTATCTCTATGGTTTGTTTGCTGTTGATGTAGCCCTAAGCAGAGACTGGCGAGAATCACTTTTATTGAAAGGGCTTGCCAAGCATCCAAAAAACTACGAGTTGCCTGAAATCTCAGCAAACACTTTTTCACCCAATCTTGATGATACTTTCAGGTAATGATCAGTACACCAATCCCACTTGGCTTGCCAAATTTCGTTCTTCTAGGTTAAACCGTTCGTTTGCAGTAACCGTTTTCATTTTGAGGTTTCACTCTGTTTGCTCCTATAGGGATACATGTATTTTGAACTCTAAATAAAAAACAGTTTGTGCTAGCTCTTTGAAACTTGACACAATAAAGCACTTTCAAGTTTTATCTCTATGGTTTGTTTGCTGTTGATGTAGCCCTAAGCAGAGAGTGGCGAGAATCACTTTCATGGAAAGGGCTTGACAAGCTTCCAAAAAATATGAGTTGCCTAAAATCTCAGCAAACACTTTTTCACCCAATCTTGATGATACTTTCAGGTAATGATCAGAACAACAATCCCACTTGGCTCGCCGAATTTCGTTCTTCTAGGTTAAACCGTTCGTTTGCAGTAACCGTTTTCATTTTGAGGTTTCTCTCTGTTTTCTCCTATAGGGATACATGTATTTGGAACTCTAAATCAAACACGGTTTGTGCTAGCTCTTTGAAACTTGACACAATAAAGCAGATTCAAGTTCTATCTTTGTGATTTTTTTGCTGTTGATGTAACCCTAAGCACAGACTGGTGAGAATCACTTTTATGGAAAGGGCCTGCCAAGCTTCCCAAAAACTACGAGTTGCCTGAAATCTCAGCAAACACTTTTTCACCCAAACTTGATGATACTTTCAGGTAATGATCAGTACACCAATCCCACTTGGCTCGCCAAATTTCGTTTTTCTAGTTTAAACCGTTCGTTTGCAGTAACCGTTTTAATTTTGAGGTTTCACTCTGTTGTCTCCTATAGGGATACATGTATTTGGAACTCTAAGTCAAACACGGTTTGTGCTAACTCTTTGAAACTTGACACAATAAAGCAGTTTCAAGTTCTATCTCTATGGTTTGTTTCTGTTGATGTTGCCCTAAGCAGAGACTGGCGAGAATCACTTTCATGGGAAGGGCCTGCCAAGTTTCCAAAAAACTAGGAGTTGCCTGGAATCTCAGCAAACACTTTTTCACCCAATCTTGATGATACTTTCAGGTAATGATCAGTACAACAATCCCACTAGGCTCGCCAAATTTCGTTCTTCTAGGTTAAACCGTTCGTTTGCAGTAACCGTTTTCATTTTGAGGTTTCACACTGTTTTCTCCTATAGGGATACATGTATTTGGAACTCTAAATCAAACACGGTTTGTGCTAGCTCTTTGAAACTTGACACAATAAAGCAGTTTCAAGTTCTATCTCTATGGTTTGTTTGCTGTTGATGTAGCTCTAAGCAGAGACTGGCAAGAATCACTTTCATAGAAAGGGCCTGCCAGGCTTCCAAACAACTACGAGTTGCCTGAAATCTCAGCAAACACTTTTTCACCCAATCTTCATGATACTTTCAGGTAATGATCAGTACATCAATCCCACTTGGCTCGCCAAATTTCGTTCTTCTAGGTTAAACCGTTCGTTTGCAGTAACCGTTTTCATTTTGAGGTTTCACTCTGTTTTCTCCTATAGGGATACATGTATTTATACCTCTAAATCAAACACGGTTTGTGCTAGCTCTTTGAAGCTTGACACAATAAAGCAGTTTCAAGTTCTATCTCTATGGTTTGTTTGCTGTTGATGTAGCCCTAAGCAGAGACTGGCGAGAATCACTTACATGGAAAGGGCCTGCCAAGCTTCCAAAAAACTACGAGTTGCCTGAAATCTCAGCAAACACTTTTTCACCCAATCTTTTTGATATTTTCAGGTAATGATCAGTACACCAATCCCACTTGGCTCGCCAAATTTCTTCTTCTAGGTTGAACTGTTCCTTTGCAGTAACCGTTTTCATTTTGAGGTTTCACTCTGTTTTCTCCTATAGGGATACATGTATTTCGAACACTAAATCAAACACGGTTTGTGCTAGCTCTTTGAAACTTGACACAATAAAGTACTTTCAAGTTCTGTCTCTTTGGTTTGTTTGCTGTTGATGTAGCCCTAAGCAGAGACTGGCGAGAATCACTTTCATGGAAAGAGCCTGCCAAGCTTCCAGAAAACTACGAGTTCCCTGAAATCTCAGCAAACACTTTTTCACCCAATCTTGATGATACTTTCAGGTAATGATCAGAACACCAATCCCACTTGGCTCGCCAAATTTCGTTCTTCTAGGTTAAACCGTTCCTATGCAGTAACCGTTTTCATTTTGAGGTTTTACTCTGTTTTCTCCTATAGGGATACATGTATTTCGAACTCTAAATCAAACATGGTTTGTGCTAGCTCTTTGAAACTTGACACAATAAAGCAGTTTCAAGTTCTATCTCTATGGTTTGTTTGCTGTTGATGTAGTTCTAAGCAGAGACTGGCGAGAATCACTTTCATTGAAAGGGCCTGCCAAGCTTCCAAAAAATTACGAGTTGCCTGAAATCTCAGCAAACACTTTTTCACCCAATCTTGATGATACTTTCAGGTAATGATCAGTACACCAATCCCACTTGGCTCGCCAAAATTTCGTTCTTCTAGGTTAAACCGTTCGTTTGCAGTAACCGTTTTTCATTTTGAGGTTTCACTCTGTTTTCTCCTATCGGATACATGTATTGGGAACTCTAAATCAAACACGGTTTGTGCTAGCTCTTTGAAACTTGACACAATAAAGCAGTTCAAGTTCTATCTCTATGGTTTGTTTGCTGTTGATGTAGCCCTAAAGAGAGACTGGCGAGAATCACTTTCATGGAAAGGGCCTGACAAGCTTCCAGAAAACTACGAGTTCCCTGAAATCTCAGCAAACACTTTGTCACCCAATCTTGATGATACTTTCAGGTAATGATCAGTACACTAATCCCTCTTGGCTCGCCAAATTTCGTTCTTCTAGGTTCAACCATTCGTATGCAGTAACCGTTTTCATTTTCAGGTTTCACTCTGTTTTCGCCTATAGGGATACATGTATATCTAACTCTAAATCAAACACGGTTTGTGCTTGCTTTTTGAAACTTGACACAATAAAGCAGTTTCACGTTCAATCTCCATGGTTTGTTTGCTGTTGATGTAGCCCTAAGCAGAGACTGGCGAGAATCACTTTCATGGAAAGGGCCTGCCAAGCTTCCAAAAAACTACGAGTTGCCTGAAATCTCAGCAAACACTTTTTCACCCAATCTTGATGATACTTTCAGGTAATGATCAGTACACCAATCCCACATGGCTCGCCAAATTTCGTTCTTCTAGGTTAAACCATTCCTATGCAGTAACCGTTTTCATTTTCAGGTTTCACTCTATTTTCGCCTATAGGGATACATGTATTTAGAACTCTAAATCAAACACGGTTTGTGCTAGCTCTTTGAAACTTGACACAATAAAGCAGTTTCAAGTTCTATCACTATGGTTTGTTTGCTGTTGATGTAGCCCTAAGCAGAGACTGGCGAGAATCACTTTCATGGAAAGGGCCTGCCAACTTCCAAAAAACTACGAGTTGCCTGAAATCTCAGCAAACACTTTTTCACCCAATCTTGATGATACTTTCAGGTAATGATCAGTACACCAATCCCACTTGGCTCGCCAAATTTCGTTCTTCTAGGTTAAACCGTTCGTTTGCAGTAACCGTTTTCATTTTGAGGTTTCACTCTTTTTTCTCCTATAGGGATACATGTATTTGGAACTCTAAATCAAACAAGGTTTGTGCTAGCTCTTTGAAACTTGAAACAATAAAGCAGTTTCAATTTCTATCTCTATGGTTTTTTTGCTGTTGATGTAGCTCTAAGCAGAGACTGGCGAGAATTACTTTCATGGAAAGGGCCTGCCAAGCTTCCAAAAAACTACGAGTCGCCTGAAATCTCAGCAAACAATTTTTCACCCAATCTTGATGATACTTTCAGGTAATGATCAGTACACCAATCCCACTTGGATCGCCAAATTTCGTTCTTCTAGGTTAAACCGTTCGTTTGCAGTAACCGTTTTCATTTTGAGGTTTCACTCTGTTTTCTCCTATTGGGGTACATGTATTTGGAACTCAAAATCAAACAGTGTTTGGGGTAGCTCTTTGAAACTTGACACAATAAAGCAGTTTCAAGTTCTATCTCTATGGTTTGTTTGCTGTTGATGTAGCCCTAAGCAGAGACTGGCGAGAATCACTTCCATGGAAAGGGCCTGCCAAGCTTACAAAAAACTACGAGTTGCCTGAAATCTCAGCAAACCCTTTTTCACCCAATCTTGATGATACTTTCAGGTAATTATCAGTACACCAATCCCACTTGGCACGCCAAATTTCGTTCTTCTAGGTTACACCGTTCGTTTGCAGTAACCGTTTTCATTTTGAGGTTTCACTCTGTTTTCTCCTATAGGGATACATGTATTTGGAACTCTAAATCAATCATGGTTTGTGCTAGCTCTTTGAAACTTGACACAATACAGCAGTTTCAAGTTCTATCTCTATGGTTTGTTTGCTGTTGATGTAGCCCTAAGCAGAGACTGGCGAGAATCACTTTCATGGAAAGGACCTAGCAAGCTTCCAAAAAACTACGAGTTTCCTGAAATCTCAGCAAACACTTTGTCACCCAATCTTGATGATACTTTCAGGTAATGATCAGTACACAAATCCCTCTTGGCTCGCCAAATTTCGTTCTTCTAGGTTCAACCATTCGTATGCAGTAACCGTTCTCATTTTCAGGTTTCACTCTGTTTTCGCCTATAGGGATACATGTATATCTAACTCTAAATCAAACACGGTTTGTGCTTGCTGTTTGAAACTTGACACAATAAAGCAGTTTCACGTTCAATCTCCATTGTTTGTTTGCTGTTGATGTAGCCCTAAGCAGAGACTGGCGAGAATCACTTTCATGGAAAGGGCCTGCCAAGCTTCCAAAAAACTACGAGTTGCCTGAAATCTCAGCAAACACTTTTTTCCCAATCTTGATGATACTTTCAGGTAATGATCAGTACACCAATCCCACTTGGCTCGCCAAATTTCGTTCTTCTAGTTTAAACCATTCGTTTGCAGTAACCGTTTTCATTTTGAGGTTTCACTCTGTTTTCGCCTATAGGGATACATGTATTTATAACTCTAAATCAAACACGGTTTGTGCTAGCTCTTTGAAACTTGACACAATAAAGCAGTTTCAAGTTCTATCTTTATGATTTTTTTGCTGTTCATGTAGCCCTAAGCAGAGGACTGGCGAGAACCACTTTCATGGAAAGGGCCTGCCAAGCTTCCAAAAAACTACGAGTAGCCTGAAATCTCAGGAAACACTTTTTCACCCAATCTTGATGATACTTTCAGGTAATGATCAGTACACCAATCCCACATGGCTCGCCAAAATTTCGTTCTTCTAGGTTAAACCATTCTATGCAGTAACCGTTTTCATTTTCAGGTTCACTCTGTTTTCGCCTATAGGGATACATGTATTTGGAACTCTAAATCAAACACGGTTTGTGCTAGCTCTTTGAAACTTGACACAATAAAGGCAGTTTTCATGTTCTATCTCTATGGTTTGTGTGCTGTTGATGTAGTCGTAAGCAGAGACTGGCGAGAATCACTTTCATGGAAAGGGCCTGCCAAGCTTCCAAAAAACTACGAGTTGGCCTGAAATCTCAGCAAACACTTTTTCACTTAATCTTGATGATACTTTCAGGTAATGATCAGGACACCCAATCCCACTTGGCTCGCCAAATTTCGTTTCTCTAGGTTAAACCGTTCGTATGCAGTAACCGTTTTCATTTTGAGGTTTCACTCTGTTTGCTCCTATAGGGATACATGTATTTGGAACTCTAAATCAAAACATGGTTTGTGCTAGCTCTTTGAAACTTGACACAATAAAACAGTTTCAAGTTCTATCTCTATGGATTGTTTGGTCTTGATGTAGCCCTAAGCAGAGACTGGCGAGAATCACTTTCATAGAAAGGGCCTGCCAGGCTTCCAAACAACTACGAGTTGCCTGAAATCTCAGCAAACACTTTTTCACCCAATCTTGATGATACTTTCACGTAATGATCAGTACATCAATCCCACTTTGCTCGCCAAATTTCGTTCTTCTAGGTTAAACCGTTCGTTTGCAGTAACCGTTTTCATTTTGAGGTTTCACTCTGTTTTCTCCTATAGGGATACATGTATTTGGAACTGTAAATCAAACACGGTTTGTGAAGCTCTTTGAAATTTGACACAATAAAGCAGTTTCAAGTTCTATCTCTATGATTTGTTTGCTGTTGATGTAGCCCTAAGCACAGACTGGCGAGAATCACTTTCATGGAAAAGGCCTGCCAAGCTTCAAAATAACTACGAGTTGCCTTAAATCTCAGCTAACACATTTTCACCCAATCTTGATGATATTTTCAGGTAATGATCAGAACACCAATCCAACTTGGCTCGCCAAATTTCATTCTTATAGGTTAAACCGTTCATTTGCAGTAACCGTTTTCATTTTGAGGTTACACTCTGTTTTACCCTATAGGGATACATGTATTTGGAACTCTAAATCAAACACGGTTTGTGCTAGCTCTTTGAAACTTGATACAATGAAGCAGTTTCAAGTTCTATCTCTATGGTTTGTTTGCTGTTGATGTAGCCCTAAGCAGAGACTGGCGAGAATCACTTTCATGGGAAGGGCATGCCAAGCGTCCAAAAAACTACGAGTTCCCTGAAATCTCAGCAAACACTTTTTCACACAATCTTGATGATACTTTCAGGTAATGATCAGTACACCAATCCCCCTTGGCTCACCAAATTTCGTTTTTCTAGGTTAAACCGTTCTTTTGCAGTAACCGTTTTCCTTTTGAGGTTTCACTCTGTTTTCTCCTATAGGGATACATGTATTTGGAACTCTAAGTCAAACACGGTTTGTGCTAGCTGTTTGAAACTTGACACAAGAAAGCAGTTTCAAGTTCTGTCTCTACGGTTTGTTTGCTGTTGATGTAGCCCTAAGAAGAGACTGGCGAGAATCACTTTTATTGAAAGGGCTTGCCAAGCATCCAAAAAACTACGAGTTGCCTGAAATCTCAGCAAACACTTTTTCACCCAATCTTGATGATACTTTCAGGTAATGATCAGTACACCAATCCCACTTGGCTTGCCAAATTTCGTTCTTCTAGGTTAAACCGTTCGTTTGCAGTAACCGTTTTCATTTTGAGGTTTCACTCTGTTTGCTCCTATAGGGATACATGTATTTTGAACTCTAAATAAAACACGGTTTGTGCTAGCTCTTTGAAACTTGACACAATAAAGCACTTTCAAGTTTTATCTCTATGGTTTGTTTGCTGTTGATGTAGCCCTAAGCAGAGAGTGGCGAGAATCACTTTCATGGAAAGGGCTTGACAAGCTTCCAAAAAATATGAGTTGCCTAAAATCTCAGCAAACACTTTTTCACCCAATCTTGATGATACTTTCAGGTAATGATCAGTACACAAATCCCACTTGGCTCGCCAAAATTTCGTTCTTCTAGGTTAAACCGTTCGTTTGCAGTAACCGTTTTAATTTTGAGGTTTCACTCTGTTTTCTCCTATCGGATACATGTATTGGGAACTCTAAATCAAACACGGTTTGTGCTAGCTCTTTGAAAGTTGACACAATAAAGCAGTTTCAAGTTCTATCTCTATGGTTTGTTTGCTGTTGATGTAGCCCTAAGCAGAGACTGGCGAGAATCACTTTCATGGAAAGGGCCTGCCAAGCTTCCAAAAAACTACGAGTTGCCTGAAATCTCAGCAAACACTTTTTCACCCAATCTTGATGATACTTTCAGGTAATGATCAGTACACCAATCCCACTTGGCTCGCCAAATTTCGTTCTTCTAGGTTAAACCGTTCGTTTGCAGTAACCGTTTTCATTTTCAGGTTTCACTCTGTTTGCTCCTATAGGGATACATGTATTTTGAACTCTAAATAAAACACGGTTTGTGCTAGCTCTTTGAAACTTGACACAATAAAGCACTTTCAAGTTTTATCTCTATGGTTTGTTTGCTGTTGATGTAGCCCTAAGCAGAGAGTGGCGAGAATCACTTTCATGGAAAGGGCTTGACAAGCTTCCAAAAAATATGAGTTGCCTAAAATCTCAGCAAACACTTTTTCACCCAATCTTGATGATACTTTCAGGTAATGATCAGTACACAAATCCCACTTGGCTCGCCGAATTTCGTTCTTCTAGGTTAAACCGTTCGTTTGCAGTAACCGTTTTCATTTTGAGGTTTCACTCTTTTTTCTCCTATAGGGATACATGTATTTGGAACTCTAAATCAAACAAGGTTTGTGCTAGCTCTTTGAAACTTGGAACAATAAAGCAGTTTCAATTTCTATCTCTATGGTTTGTTTGCTGTTGATGTAGCCCTAAGCAGAGACTGGCGAGAATCACTTTTATGTAAAGGGCCTGCCAAGCTTCCAAAAAACTCCGAGTTCCCTGAAATCTCAGCAAACACTTTGTCACCCAATCTTGATGATACTTTCAGGTAATGATCAGTACACAAATCCCTCTTGGCTCGCCAAATTTCGTTCTTCTAGGTTCAACCATTCGTATGCAGTAACCGTTTTCATTTTCAGGTTACACTCTGTTTTCGCCTACAGTGATACATGTATTTGGAACTCTAAATCAAACACGGTTTGTGCTAGGTCTTTGAAACTTGACACAATAAAGCAGTTTCAAGTTCTATCTCCATGGTTTGTTTGCTGTTGGTGTAGCCCTAAGCAGAGACTGGCGAGAATCACTTTCATGTAAAGGGCCTGCCAAACTTCCAAAAAACTCCGAGTTGCCTGAAATCTCAGCAAACACTTTTTCACCCAATCCTGATGATACTTTCAGGTAATGATCAGAACACCAATCCCACTTGGCTCGCCGAATTTCGTTCTTCTAGGTTAAACCGTTCGTTTGCAGTAACCGTTTTCATTTTGAGGTTTCACTCTGTTTTCTCCTATTTGGATACATGTATTAGGAACTCTAAATCAAACACGGTTTGTGCTAGCTCTTTGAAACTTGACACAATAAAGCAGATTCAAGTTCTATCTTTGTGATTTTTTTGCTGTTGATGTAACCCTAAGCACAGACTGGTGAGAATCACTTTTATGGAAAGGGCCTGCCAAGCTTCCAAAAAACGACGATTTGCCTGAAATCTCAGCAAACACTTTTTCACCCAAACTTGATGATACTTTCAGGTAATGATCAGTACACCAATCCCACTTGGCTCGCCAAATTTCGTTTTTCTAGTTTAAACCGTTCGTTTGCAGTAACCGTTTTAATTTTGAGGTTTCACTCTGTTGTCTCCTATAGGGATACATGTATTTGGAACTCTAAGTCAAACACGGTTTGTGCTAGCTCTTTGAAACTTGACACAATAAAGCAGTTTCAAGTTCTATCTCTATGGTTTGTTTCTGTTGATGTTGCCCTAAGCAGAGACTGGCGAGAATCACTTTCATGGAAAGGGCCTGCCAAGCTTCCAAAAAACTACGAGTTGCCTGGAATCTCAGCAAACACTTTTTCACCCAATCTTGATGATACTTTCAGGTAATGATCAGTACAACAATCCCACTAGGCTCGCCAAATTTCGTTCTTCTAGGTTAAACCGTTCGTTTGCAGTAACCGTTTTCATTTTGAGGTTTCACTCTGTTTTCTCCTATAGGGATACATGTATTTGGAACTCTAAATCAAACACGGTTTGTGCTAGCTCTTTGAAACTTGACACAATAAAGCAGTTTCAAGTTCTATCTCTATGGTTTGTTTGCTGTTGATGTAGCCCTAAGCAGAGACTGGCAAGAATCACTTTCATAGAAAGGGCCTGCCAGGCTTCCAAACAACTACGAGTTGCCTGAAATCGCAGCAAACACTTTTTCACCCAATCTTCATGATACTTTCAGGTAATGATCAGTACATCAATCCCACTTGGCTCGCCAAATTTCGTTCTTCTAGGTTAAACCGTTCGTTTGCAGTAACCGTTTTCATTTTGAGGTTTCACTCTGTTTTCTCCTATAGGGATACATGTATTTGGAACTCTAAATCAAACACGGTTTGTGCTAGCTCTTTGAAACTTGACACAATAAAGCAGTTTCAAGTTCTATCTCTATGCTTTGTTTGCTGTTGATGTAGCCTTAAGCAGAGACTGGCAAGAATCACTTTCATGGAAAGGGCCTGCCAGGCTTCCAAACAACTACGAGTTGCCTGAAATCTCAGCAAACACTTTTTCACCCAATCTTGATGATACTTTCAGGTAATGATCAGTACACCAATCCCACTTGGCTCACCAAATTCCGTTCTTCTAGGTTAAACCGTTCGTATGCAGTAACCGTTTTCAATTTGAGGTTTCACTCTGTTTTCTCCTATAGGGATACATGTATTTGGAACTCTAAATCAAACACGGTTTTTGCTAGCTCTTTGAAACTTGACACAACAAAGCAGTTTCAAGTTCTATCTCTATGGTTTGTTTGCTGTTGATTTGGCCCTAAGCATAGACTGGCGAGAATCACTTCCCTGGAAAGGGCCTGCCAAGCTTCCAAAAAACTATGAGTTGCCTGAAAACTCAGCAAACACTATTTCACTTAATCTTGATGATACTTTCAGGTAATGATCAGTACACAAATCCCACTTGGCTCGCCAAATTTCGTTTCTCTAGGTTAAACCATTCGTATGCAGTAACCGTTTTCAATTTGAGGTTTCACTCTGTTTTCTCCTATAGGGATACATGTATTGGGAACTCTAAATCAAACACGGTTTGTGCTAGCTCTTTGAAACTTGACACAATAAAGTACTTTCAAGTTCTATCTCTTTGGTTTGTTTGCTGTTGATGTAGCCCTAAGCAGAGACTGGCGAGAATCACTTTCATGGAAAGAGCCTGCCAAGCTTCCAGAAAACTACGAGTTCCCTGAAATCTCAGCAAACACTTTTTCACCCAATCTTGATGATACTTTCAGGTAATGATCAGAACACCAATCCCACTTGGCTCGCCAAATTTCGTTCTTCTAGGTTAAACCGTTCCTATGCAGTAACCGTTTTCATTTTGAGGTTTTACTCTGTTTTCTCCTATAGGGATACATGTATTTCGAACTCTAAATCAAACATGGTTTGTGCTAGCTCTTTGAAACTTGACACAATAAAGCAGTTTCAAGTTCTATCTCTATGGTTTGTTTGCTGTTGATGTAGTTCTAAGCAGAGACTGGCGAGAATCACTTTCATTGAAAGGGCCTGCCAAGCTTCCAAAAAATTACGAGTTGCCTGAAATCTCAGCAAACACTTTTTCACCCAATCTTGATGATACTTTCAGGTAATGATCAGTACACCAATCCCACTTGGCTCGCCAAAATTTCGTTCTTCTAGGTTAAACCGTTCGTTTGCAGTAACCGTTTTCATTTTGAGGTTTCACTCTGTTTTCTCCTATCGGATACATGTATTGGGAACTCTAAATCAAACACGGTTTGTGCTAGCTCTTTGAAACTTGACACAATAAAGCAGTTTCAAGTTCTATCTCTATGGTTTGTTTGCTGTTGATGTAGCCCTAAAGAGAGACTGGCGAGAATCACTTTCATGGAAAGGGCCTGACAAGCTTCCAGAAAACTACGAGTTCCCTGAAATCTCAGCAAACACTTTGTCACCCAATCTTGAGGATACTTTCAGGTAATGATCAGTACACTAATCCCTCTTGGCTCGCCAAATTTCGTTCTTCTAGGTTCAACCATTCGTATGCAGTAACCGTTTTCATTTTCAGGTTTCACTCTGTTTTCGCCTATAGGGATACATGTATATCTAACTCTAAATCAAACACGGTTTGTGCTTGCTTTTTGAAACTTGACACAATAAAGCAGTTTCACGTTCAATCTCCATGGTTTGTTTGCTGTTGATGTAGCCCTAAGCAGAGACTGGCGAGAATCACTTTCATGGAAAGGGCCTGCCAAGCTTCCAAAAACTACGAATTGCCTGCAATCTCAGCAAACAGTTTTTCACCCAATCTTGATGATACTTACAGGTAATGATCAGTACACCAATCCCACTTGGCTCACCAAATTTCGTTCCTCTAGGATAAACCGTTCGTTTGCAGTAACCATTTTCATTTTTAGGTTTCACTCTGTTTTCTCCTATAGGGATACATGTATTTGGAACTCTAAATCAAACACGGTTTGTGCTAGCTTTTTCAAACTTGACACAATAAAGCAGTTTCAAGTTCTATCTCTATGGTTTGTTTGCTGTTGATGTAGCCCAAAGCAGAGACTGGCGAGAATCACTTTCATGGAAAGGGCCTGCCAAGCTTCCAAAAAACTACGAGTTGCCTGAAATCTCAGCAAACACTTTTTCACCCAATCTTGATGATACTTTCAGGTAATGATCAGTACACCAATCCCACATGGCTCGCCAAATTTCGTTCTTCTAGGTTAAACCATTCCTATGCAGTAACCGTTTTCATTTTAAGGTTTCACTCTATTTTCGCCTATAGGGATACATGTATTTGGAACTCTAAATCAAACACGGTTTGTGCTAGCTCTTTGAAACTTGACACAATAAAGCAGTTTCAAGTTCTATCACTATGGTTTGTTTGCTGTTGATGTAGCCCTAAGCAGAGACTGGTGAGAATCACTTTCATGGAAAGGGCCTGCCAAGCTTCCAAAAAACTACGAGTTGCCTGAAATCTCAGCAAACACTTTTTCACCCAATCTTGATGATACTTTCAGGTAATGATCAGTACACCAATCCCACTTGGCTCACCAAATTTCGTTCTTCTAGGTTAAACCGTTCGTTTGCAGTAACCGTTTTCATTTTGAAGTTTCACTCTTTTTTTCTCCTATAGGGATACATGTATTTGGAACTCTAAATCAAACAAGGTTTGTGCTAGCTCTTTGAAACTTGAAACAATAAAGCAGTTTCAATTTCTATCTCTATGGTTTTTTTGCTGTTGATGTAGCTCTAAGCAGAGACTGGCGAGAATTACTTTCATGGAAAGGGCCTGCCAAGCTTCCAAAAAACTACGAGTCGCCTGAAATCTCAGCAAACAATTTTTCACCCAATCTTGATGATACTTTCAGGTAATGATCAGTACACCAATCCCACTTGGATCGCCAAATTTCGTTCTTCTAGGTTAAACCGTTCGTTTGCAGTAACCGTTTTCATTTTGAGGTTTCACTCTGTTTTCTCCTATTGGGGTACATGTATTTGGAACTCAAAATCAAACAGTGTTTGGGGTAGCTCTTTGAAACTTGACACAATAAAGCAGTTTCAAGTTCTATCTCTATGGTTTGTTTGCTGTTGATGTAGCCCTAAGCAGAGACTGGCGAGAATCACTTCCATGGAAAGGGCCTGCCAAGCTTACAAAAAACTACGAGTTGCCTGAAATCTCAGCAAACCCTTTTTCACCCAATCTTGATGATACTTTCAGGTAATTATCAGTACACCAATCCCACTTGGCACGCCAAATTTCGTTCTTCTAGGTTACACCGTTCGTTTGCAGTAACCGTTTTCATTTTGAGGTTTCACTCTGTTTTCTCCTATAGGGATACATGTATTTGGAACTCTAAATCAATCATGGTTTGTGCTAGCTCTTTGAAACTTGACACAATACAGCAGTTTCAAGTTCTATCTCTATGGTTTGTTTGCTGTTGATGTAGCCCTAAGCAGAGACTGGCGAGAATCACTTTCATGGAAAGGACCTAGCAAGCTTCCAAAAAACTACGAGTTTCCTGAAATCTCAGCAAACACTTTGTCACCCAATCTTGATGATACTTTCAGGTAATGATCAGTACACAAATCCCTCTTGGCTCGCCAAATTTCGTTCTTCTAGGTTCAACCATTCGTATGCAGTAACCGTTTTCATTTTCAGGTTTCACTCTGTTTTCGCCTATAGGGATACATGTATATCTAACTCTAAATCAAACACGGTTTGTGCTTGCTGTTTGAAACTTGACACAATAAAGCAGTTTCACGTTCAATCTCCATTGTTTGTTTGCTGTTGATGTAGCCCTAAGCAGAGACTGGCGAGAATCACTTTCATGGAAAGGGCCTGCCAGGCTTCCAAAAAACTACGAGTTGCCTGAAATCTCAGCAAACACTTTTTCACCCAATCTTGATGATACTTTCAGGTAATGATCAGTACACCAATCCCACTTGGCTCGCCGAATTTCGTTCTTCTAGGTTAAACCATTCGTTTGCAGTAACCGTTTTCATTTTGAGGTTTCACTCTGTTTTCGCCTATAGGGATAAATGTATTTGGAACTCTAAATCAAACACGGTTTGTGCTAGCTCTTTGAAACTTGACACAATAAAGCAGTTTCAAGTTCTATCTTTATGATTTTTTTGCTGTTCATGTAGCCCTAAGCAGAGACTGGCGAGAACCACTTTCATGGAAAGGGCCTGCCAAGCTTCCAAAAAACTACGAGTAGCCTGAAATCTCAGGAAACACTTTTTCACCCAATCTTGATGATACTTTCAGGTAATGATCAGTACACCAATCCCACATGGCTCGCCAAATTTCGTTCTTCTAGGTTAAACCATTCCTATGCAGTAACCGTTTTCATTTTCAGGTTTCACTCTGTTTTCGCCTATAGGGATACATGTATTTGGAACTCTAAATCAAACACGGTTTGTGCTAGCTCTTTGAAACTTGACACAATAAAGCAGTTTCATGTTCTATCTCTATGGTTTGTGTTCTGTTGATGTAGCCGTAAGCAGAGACTGGCGAGAATCACTTTCATGGAAAGGCCTGCCAAGCTTCCAAAAAACTACGAGTTGCCTGAAATCTCAGCAAACACTTTTTCACTTAATCTTGATGATACTTTCTGGTAATGATCAGGACACCAATCCCACTTGGCTCGCCAAATTTCGTTTCTCTAGGTTAAACCGTTCGTATGCAGTAACCGTTTTCATTTTGAGGTTTCACTCTGTTTGCTCCTATAGGGATACATGTATTTGGAACTCTAAATCAAACATGGTTTGTGCTAGCTCTTTGAAACTTGACACAATAAAACAGTTTCAAGTTCTATCTCTATGGATTGTTTGGTCTTGATGTAGCCCTAAGCAGAGACTGGCGAGAATCACTTTCATAGAAAGGGCCTGCCAGGCTTCCAAACAACTACGAGTTGCCTGAAATCTCAGCAAACACTTTTTCACCCAATCTTGATGATACTTTCACGTAATGATTAGTACATCAATCCCACTTTGCTCGCCAAATTTCGTTCTTCTAGGTTAAACCGTTCGTTTGCAGTAACCGTTTTCATTTTGAGGTTTCACTCTGTTTTCTCCTATAGGGATACATGTATTTGGAACTGTAAATCAAACACGGTTTGTGAAGCTCTTTGAAATTTGACACAATAAAGCAGTTTCAAGTTCTATCTCTATGATTTGTTTGCTGTTGATGTATCCCTAAGCACAGACTGGCGAGAATCACTTTCATGGAAAAGGCCTGCCAAGCTTCAAAATAACTACGAGTTGCCTTAAATCTCAGCTAACACATTTTCACCCAATCTTGATGATACTTTCAGGTAATGATCAGAACACGAATCCAACTTGGCTCGCCAAATTTCATTCTTATAGGTAATTTCATTCTTATAGGTTAAACCGTTCATTTGCAGAAACCGTTTTCATTTTGAGGTTACACTCTGTTTTTACCCTATAGGGATACATGTATTTGGAACTCTAAATCAAACACGGTTTGTGCTAGCTCTTTGAAACTTGATACAATGAAGCAGTTTCAAGTTCCTATCTCTATGGTTTGTTTGCTGTTGATGTAGCCCTAAGCAGAGATTGGCGAGAATCACATTACAGGAAAGGGCCTGTCAAGCTTCCAAAAAACTACGAGTTGCCTGAAATCTCAGCAAACACTTTTTCACCCAATCTTGATGATACTTTCAGGTAATGATCAGTACACCAATCCACTTGGGTCGCCAAATTTCGTTCTTCTACGTTAAACCGTTCGTTTGCAGTAACCGTTTTCATTTTGAGGTTTTCACTCTGTTTTCTCCTATAGGGATACATGTTTTTGGAACTCTAAATCAAACACGGTTTGTGCTAGCTCTTTGAAACTTGACACAATAAAGCAGTTTAAAGTTCTATCTCTATGGTTTGTTTGCTGTTGATGTAGCCTTAAGCAAGAGACTGGCAAGAATCACTTTCATGGAAAGGGCCTGCAAGGCTTCCAAACAACTACGAGTTGCCTGAAATCACAGCCAAACACTTTTTCACCCAATCTTGATGATACTTTCAGGTAATGATCAGTACACCAATCCCACTTGGCTCGCCAAATTTCGTTCTTCTAGGTTAAACCGTTCATTTGCAGTAACCGTTTTCATTTTGAGGTTTCACTCTGTTTTCTCCTATAGGGATATATGTATTTGGAACTCTAAATCAAACACGGTTTGTTCTAGCTCTTTGAAACTTGACACAATAAAGCAGTTTCAAGTTCTGTCTCTATGATTTGTTTGCTGTTCATGTAGCCCTAAGCAGAGACTGGCGAGAATCCCTTTCATGGAAAGGGCCTGCCAAGCTTCCAAAAAACTACGAGTTGCCTGAAATCTCAACAAACACTTTTTCACCCAATCTTGATGATACTTTCAGGTAATGATCAGTACACCAATCCAACTTGGCTCACCAAATTTCATTCTTAAATGTTAAACCGTTCGTTTGCAGTAACCGGTTTCATTTTGAGGTTTCACTCTGTTTTCCCCTATAGGGATACATGTATTTGGAACTCTAAATCAAACACGGTTTGGGCTAGCTCTTTGAAACTTGACACAATACAGGAGTTTCAAGTTCTATCTCTATGGTTTGTTTGCTGTTGATGTAGCCCTAAGCAGAGACTGGCGAGAATCACTTTCATAGAAAGGGCCTGAAAGCTTCCAAAAAACTACGAGTTGCCTGAAATATCAGCAAACACTTTTTCACCCAATCTTGATGATACTTTCAGGTAATGATCACTACAACAATCCCACTTGGCTCGACAAATTTCGTTCTTCTAGGTTAAACCGTTCGTTTGCAGTAAATGTTTTCATTTTGAGGTTTCACTCTGTTTTCTCCTATAGGGATACATGAATTTGGAACTCTAAATCAAACACGGTTTGTGCTAGCTATTTGAAACTTCACACAATAAAGAAGTTTCAAGTTCTATCTCTATGGTTTGTTTGCTGTTCATGTAGCCCTAAGCAGAGACTGGCGAGAATCACTTTCATGGAAAGGGCCTGCCAAGCTTCAAAAAAACTACGAGTTGCCTGAAATCTCAGCAAACACTTTCTCACCCTATCTTGAGTATACTTTCAGGTAATAATGAGTACACCGATCCCACTTGGCTTGCCAAATTTCATTCTTATAGGTTAAACCTTTCATTTGCAGTAACCGTTTTCATTTTGAGGTTTCACTCTGTTTTCCCCTATAGGGATACATGTATTTGGAACTCTAAATCAAACACGGTTTGTGCTAGCTCTTTGAAACTTGACACAATAAAGCAGTTTCAAGTTCTATCTCTATGGTTTGTTCGCTGTTGATGTAGCCCTAAGCAGAGACTGGCGAGAATCACATTCAAGGAAAGGGCCTTCCAAGCTTCCAAAAAACTACGAGTTGCCTGGAATCTCAGCAAACACTTTTTCACCCAATCTTGATGATACTTTCAGGTAATGATCAGTACACCAATCCCACTTGGCTCGACAAATTTCGTTCTTCTAGGTTAAACTGTTCGTTTGCAGTAACCGGTTTCATTTTCAGTTTTCACTCTGTTTTCTCCTATAGGGATACATGTATTTGGAACTCTAAATCAAACAAGGTTTGTGCTAGCTCTTTGAAACTTGACACAATAAAGCAGTTTCAAGTTCTATCTCTATGGTTTGTTTGCTTTTGATGTAGTCCTAAGCAGAGACTTTCGAGAATCACATTCATGGAAAGGGCCTGCCAAGCTTCCAAAAAACTACGAGTTGCCTGAAATCTCAGCAAACACTTTCTCAACCAATCTTGATGATACTTTCAGGTAATGATCAGTACAC
This sequence comes from Ictidomys tridecemlineatus, assembly GCF_052094955.1. NCBI lineage: Eukaryota > Metazoa > Chordata > Mammalia > Rodentia > Sciuridae > Ictidomys > Ictidomys tridecemlineatus. The sequence continues at coordinate 43,821 of NW_027521195.1, forward strand.
CAATCCCACTTGGCTCGCCAAATTTCGTTCTTCTAGGTTAAACCGTTCGTTTGCAGTAACCGGTTTCATTTTGAGGTTTCACTCTGTTTTTCCCTATAGGGATACATGTATTTGGAACTCTAAATCAAACACGGTTTGTGCTAGCTATTTGAAACTTCACACAATAAAGCAGTTTCAAGTTCTATCTCTATGGTTTGTTTGCTGTTCATGTAGCCCTAAGCAGAGACTGGCGAGAATCACTTTCATGGAAAGGGCCTGCCAAGCTTCAAAAAAACTACGAGTTGCCTGAAATCTCAGCAAACACTTTCTCACCCTATCTTGAGTATACTTTCAGGTAATAATCAGTACACCGATCCCACTTGGCTTGCCAAATTTCATTCTTATAGGTTAAACCTTTCATTTGCAGTAACCGTTTTCATTTTGAGGTTTCACTCTGTTTTCCCCTATAGGGATACATGTATTTGGAACTCTAAATCAAACACGGTTTGTGCTAGCTCTTTGAAACTTGACAATAAAGCAGTTTCAAGTTCTATCTCTATGGTTTGTTCGCTGTTGATGTAGCCCTAAGCAGAGACTGGCGAGAATCACATTCAAGGAAAGGGCCTTCCAAGCTTCCAAAAACTACGAGTTGCCTGGAATCTCAGCAAACACTTTTTCACCCAATCTTGATGATACTTTCAGGTAATGATCAGTACACCAATCCCACTTGGCTCGCCAAATTTCGTTCTTCTAGGTTAAAACTGTTCGTTTGCAGTAACCGGTTTCATTTTCAGGTTTCACTCTGTTTTCTCCTATAGGGATACATGTATTTTGGAACTCTAAATCAAAACAAGATTTGTGCTAGCTCTTTGAAACTTGACACAATAAAGCAGTTTCAAGTTCTATCTCTATGGTTTGTTTGCTTTTGATGTAGTCCTAAGCAGAGACTTTCGAGAATCACATTCATGGAAAGGGCCTGCCAAGCTTCCAAAAAACTACGAGTTGCCTGAAATCTCAGCAAACACTTTCTCAACCAATCTTGATGATACTTTCAGGTAATGATCAGTACACCAATCCCACTTGGCTCGCCAAATTTCGTTCTTCTAGTTAAACCGTTCGTTTGCAGTAACCGTTTTCAATTTGAGGTTTCACTCTGTTTTCCCCTATAGGGATACATGTATTTGGAACTCTAAATCAAACACGGTTTTTGCTAGCTCTTTGAAACTTGATACAATGAAGCAGTTTCAAGTTCTATCTCTATGGTTTGTTTGCTGTTGATGTAGCCCTAAGCTGAGACTGGCGAGAATCACATTACAGGAAAGGGCCTGCCAAGCTTCCAAAAAACTACGAGTTACCTGAAATCTCAGCAAACACTTTTTCACCCAATCTTGATGATACTTTCAGGTAATGATCAGTACACCAATCCCACTTGGCTCGCCAAATTTTGTTCTTCTAGGTTAAACCGTTCGTTTGCAGTAACCGTTTTCATTTTGAGGTTTCACTCTGTTTTCTCCTATAGGGATACATGTTTTTGGAACTCTAAATCAAACACGGTTTGTGCTAGCTCTTTGAAACTTGACACAATAAAGCAGTTTCAAGTTCTATCTCTATGGTTTGTTTGCTGTTGATGTAGCCTTAAGCAGAGACTGGCAAGAATCACTTTCATGGAAAGGGCCAGCCAGGCTTCCAAACAACTACGAGTTGCCTGAAATCTCAGCAAACACTTTTTCACCCAATCTTGATGATACTTTCAGGTAATGATCAGTACACCAATCCCACTTGGCTCGCCAAATTTCGTTCTTCTAGGTTAAACCGTTCGTTTGCAGTAACCGTTTTCATTTTGAGGTTTCACTCTGTTTTCTCCTCTAGGGATATATGTATTTGGAACTCTAAATCAAACACGGTTTGTGCTAGCTCTTTGAAACTTGACACAATAAAGCAGTTTCAAGTTCTGTCTCTATGATTTGTTTGCTGTTCATGTAGCCCTAAGCAGAGACTGGCGAGAATCACTTTCATGGAAAGGGCCTGCCAAGCTTCCAAAAAACTACGAGTTGCCTGAAATCTCAACGAACACTTTTTCACCCAATCTTGATGATACTTTCAGGTAATGATCAGTACACCAATCCAACTTGGCTCACCAAATTTCATTCTTAAATGTTAAACCGTTCGTTTGCAGTAACCGTTTTCATTTTGAGGTTTCACTCTGTTTTCCCCTATAGGGATACATGTATTTGGAACTCTAAATCAAACACGGTTTGGGCTAGCTCTTTGAAACTTGACACAATACAGGAGTTTCAAGTTCTATCTCTATGGTTTGTTTGCTGTTGATGTAGCCCTAAGCAGAGACTGGCGAGAATCACTTTCATAGAAAGGGCCTGAAAGCTTCCAAAAAACTACGAGTTGCCTGAAATCTCAGCAAAAACTCTCTCAACCAATCTTGATGATACTTTCAGGTAATGATCAGTACACCAATCCCACTTGGCTCGCCAAATTTCGTTCTTCTAGGTTAAACCGTTCGTTTGCCGTAACCGTTTTCATTTTGAAGTATCACTCTGTTTTCCCCTATAGGGATACATGTATTTGGAACTCTAAATCAAACACGGTTTTTGCTAGCTCTTTGAAACTTGATACAATGAAGCAGTTTCAAGTTCTATCTCTATGGTTTGTTTGCTGTTGATGTAGCCCTAAGCAGAGACTGGCGAGAATCACATTACAGGAAAGGGCCTGCCAAGCTTCCAAAAAACTACGAGTTGCCTGAAATCTCAGCAAACACTTTTTCACCCAATCTTGATGATACTTTCAGGTAATGATCAGTACACCAATCCCACTTGGCTCGCCAAATTTCGTTCTTCTAGGTTAAACCGTTCGTTTGCAGTAACCGTTTTTATTTTGAGGTTTCACTCTGTTTTCTCCTATAGGGATACATGTTTTTGGAACTCTAAATCAAACACCCTTTGTGCTAGCTCTTTGAAACTTGACACAATAAAGCAGTTTCAAGTTCTATCTCTATGGTTTGTTTGCTGTTGATGTAGCCTTAAGCAGAGACTAGCAAGAATCACTTTCATGGAAAGGGCCTGCCAGGCTTCCAAACAACTACGAGTTGCCTGAAATCTCAGCAAACACTTTTTCACCCAATCTTGATGATACTTTCAGGTAATGATCAGTACACCAATCCCACTTGGCTCGCCAAATTTCGTTCTTCTAGGTTAAACCGTTCGTTTGCAGTAACCGTTTTCATTTTGAGGTTTCACTCTGTTTTCTCCTATAGGGATATATGTATTTGGAACTCTAAATCAAACACGGTTTGTGCTAGCTCTTTGAAACTTGACACAATAAAGCAGTTTCAAGTTCTGTCTCTATGATTTGTTTGCTGTTCATGTAGCCCTAAGCAGAGACTGGCGAGAATCACTTTCATGGAAAGGGCCTGCCAAGCTTCCAAAAAACTACGAGTTGCCTGAAATCTCAAGAAACACTTTTTCACCCAATCTTGATGATACTTTCAGGTAATGATCAGTACACCAATCCAACTTGGCTCACCAAATTTCATTCTTAAATGTTAAACCGTTCGTTTGCAGTAACCGTTTTCATTTTGAGGTTTCACTCTGTTTTCCCCTATAGGGATACATGTATTTGGAACTCTAAATCAAACACGGTTTGGGCTAGCTCTTTGAAACTTGACACAATACAGGAGTTTCAAGTTCTATCTCTATGGTTTGTTTGCTGTTGATGTATCCCTAAGCAGAGACTGGCGAGAATCACTTTCATAGAAAGGGCCTGAAAGCTTCCAAAAAACTACGAGTTACCTGAAATATCAGCAAACACTTTTTCACCCAATCTTGATGATACTTTCAGGTAATGATCAGTACACCAATCCCACTTGGCTCGCCAAATTTCGTTCTTCTAGGTTAAACCGTTCGTTTGCAGTAACCGTTTTCATTTTGAAGTTTCACTCTGTTTTCTCCTATAGGGATACATGTATTTGGAACTCTAAATCAAACACGGTTTGTGCTAGCTCTTTGAAACTTGATACAATGAAGCAGTTTCAAGTTCTTTCTCTATGATTTGTTTGCTGTTCATGTAGCCTAAGCAGAGACTGGCGAGAATCACTTCATGGAAAGGGCCTGCCAAGCTTCCAAAAAACTACGAGTTGCCTGAAATCTCAGCAAACACTTTTTCACCCAAGTCTTGATGACACTTTCA
>NW_027521195.1:48199-72369 GCF_052094955.1 Ictidomys tridecemlineatus
TCTCGTTCTTCTAGGTGAAACCGTTCGTTGGCAGTAACCGGTTTCATTTTGAGGTTTCACTCTGTTTTCTCCTATAGAAATACATGTATTTGGAACTCTAAATCAAACACGGTTTGTGCTAGCTCTTTGAAACTTGACACAATAAAGCAGTTTCAAGTTCTATCTCAATGGTTTGTTTGCTGTTGATGTAGCCCTAAGCAGAGACTGGCGAGAATCACTTTCATGGAAAGGGCCTGCCAAGCTTCCAAAAAACTACGAGTTGCCTGAAATCTCAGCACACACTTTTTCACCCAATCTTGATGAAAATATCAGGTAATGATCAGTACACCAATCCCACTTGGCTCGAGAAATCTCGTTCTTCTAGGTGAAACCCTTCGTTGGCAGTAAAAGGTTTCATTTTGAGGTTTCACTCTGTTTTCTCCTATAGAAATACATGTATTTGGAACTCTAAATCAAACACGGTTTGTGCTAGCTCTTTGAAACTTGACACAATAAAGCAGTTTCAAGTTCTATCTCAATGGTTTGTTTGCTGTTGATGTAGCCCTAAGCAGAGACTGGCAAGAATCACTTTCATGAAAAGGGCCTGCCAAGCTTCCAAAAAACTACGAGTTGACTGAAATCTCAGCACACACTTTTTCACCCAATCTTGATGAAACTATCAGGTAATGATCAGTACACCAATCCCACTTGGCTCGCCAAATTTTGTTCTTCTAGGTGAAACCGTTCGTTGGCAGTAACCGGTTTCATTTTGAGGTTTCACTCTGTTTTCTCCTATAGAGATACATGTACTTGGAACTCTAAATCAAACACAGTTTGTGCTAGCTCTTTGAAACTTGACAGCATAAAGCAGTTTCAAGTTCTATCTCTATGGTTTGTTTGCTGTTGATGTAGCCCTAAGCAGAGACTGGCGAGAATCACTTTCATGGATAGGGCCTGCCAAGATTCCAAAAAACTAAGAGTTGCCTGAAATCTCAGCACACACTTTTTCACCCAATCTTGATGAAACTTTCAGGTAATGATCAGTACACCAATCCCACTTGGCTCGCCAAATTTTGTTCTTCTAGGTGAAACCATTCGTTGGCAGTAACCGGTTTCATTTTGAGGTTTCACTCTGTTTTCTCCTATAGGGATACATGTATTTGGAACTCTAAATCAAACACGGTTTGTGCTAGCTCTTTGAAACTTGACACAATAAAGCAGTTTCAAGTTCTATCTCTATGGTTTGTTTGCTGTTGATGTAGCCCTAAGCAGAGACTGGCGAGAATCACTTTCATGGAAAGGGCCTGCCAAGCTTCCAAAAAACTACGAGTTGCCTGAAATCTCAGCACACACTTTTTCACCCAATCTTGATGAAACTTTCAGGTAATGATCAGTACACCAATCCCACTTGGCTCGCCAAATTTTGTTCTTCTAGGTGAAACCGTTCGTTGGCAGTAACCGGTTTCATTTTGAGTTTTCACTCTGTTTTCTCCTATAGGGATACATGTATTTGGAACTCTAAATCAAACACGGTTTGTGCTAGCTCTTTGAAACTTGACACAATAAAGCAGTTTCAAGTTCTATCTCTATGGTTTGTTTGCTGTTGATGTAGCCCTAAGCAGAGACTGGCGAGAATCACTTTCATAGAAAGGGCCTGCCAAGCTTCCAAAAAACTACGAGTTGCCTGAAATCTCAGCACACACTTTTTCACCCAATCTTGATGAAACTTTCAGGTAATGGTCAGTACACCAATCCCACTTGGCTCGCCAAATTTCTTTCTTCTAGGTGAAACCGTTCGTTGGCAGTAACCGGTTTCATTTTGAGGTTTCACTCTGTTTTCTCCTATAGGGATACATGTACTTGGAACTCTAAATCAAACACGGTTTGTGCTAGCTCTTTGAAACTTGACACCATAAAGCAGTTTCAAGTTCTATCTCTATGGTTTGTTTGCTGTTGATGTAGCCCTAAGCAGAGACTGGCGAGAATCACTTTCATGGATAGGGCCTGCCAAGCTTCCAAAAAACTAAGAGTTGCCTGAAATCTCAGCTCACACTTTTTCACCCAATCTTGATGAAACTTTCAGGTAATGGTCAGTACAACAATCCCACTTGGATCGCCAAATCTCGTTCTTCTAGGTGAAACCGTTCGTTGGCAGTAACCGGTTTCATTTTGAGGTTTCACTCTGTTTTCTTTTATAGGGATACATGTATTTGGAACTCCAAATCAAACACGGTTTGTGCTAGCTCTTTGAAACTTGACACCATAAAGCAGTTTCAAGTTCTATCTCTATGGTTTGTTTGCTGTTGATGTAGCCCTAAGCAGAGACTGGCGAGAATCACTTTCATGGAAAGGGCCTGCCAACTTCCAAAAAACTACGAGTTGCCTGAAATCTCAGCACACACTTTTTCACCCAATCTTGATTAAACTATCAGGTAATGATCAGTACACCAATCCCACTTGGCACGCCAAATCTCGTTCTTCTAGGTGAAACCGTTCGTTGGCAGTAACCGGTTACATTTTGAGTTTTCACTCTGTTTTCTCCTATAGGGATACATTTACTTGGAACTCTAAATCAAACATGGTTTGTGCTAGCTCTTTGAAACTTGACACCATAAAGCAGTTTCAAGTTCTATCTCTATGGTTTGTTTGCTGTTGATGTAGCCCTAAGCAGAGACTGGCGAGAATCACTTTCATGGATAGGGCCTGCCAAGCTTCCAAAAAACTACGAGTTGCCTGAAATCTCAGCACACACTTTTTCACCCAATCTTGATGAAAATATCAGGTAATGATCAGTACACCAATCCCACTTGGCTCGACAAATCTCGTTCTTCTAGGTGAAACCGTTCGTTGGCAGTAACCGGTTTCATTTTGAGGTTTCACTCTGTTTTCTCCTATAGAAATACATGTATTTGGAACTCTAAATCAAACACGGTTTGTTCTTAGCTCTTTGAAACTTGACACAATAAAGCAGTTTCAAGTTCTATCTCAATGGTTTGTTTGCTGTTGATGTAGCCCTAAGCAGAGACTGGCGAGAATCACTTTCATGGAAAGGGCCTGCCAAGCTTCCAAAAAACTACGAGTTGCCTGAAATCTCAGCACACACTTTTTCACCCAATCTTGATGAAAATATCAGGTAATGATCAGTACACCAATCCCACTTGGCTCGACAAATCTCGTTCTTCTAGGTGAAACCCTTCGTTGGCAGTAACCGGTTTCATTTTGAGGTTTCACTCTGTTTTCTCCTATAGAAATACATGTATTTGGAACTCTAAATCAAACACGGTTTGTGCTAGCTCTTTGAAACTTGACACAATAAAGCAGTTTCAAGTTCTATCTCAATGGTTTGTTTGCTGTTGATGTAGCCCTAAGCAGAGACTGGCGAGAATCACTTTCATGGAAAGGGCCTGCCAAGCTTCCAAAAAACTACGAGTTGACTGAAATCTCAGCACACACTTTTTCACCCAATCTTGATGAAACTATCAGGTAATGATCAGTACACCAATCCCACTTGGCTTGCCAAATCTCGTTCTTCTAGGTGAAACCGTTCGTTGGTAGTAACCGGTTTCATTTTGAGGTTTCACTCTGTTTTCTCCTATAGGGATACATGTACTTGGAACTCTAAATCAAACACGGTTTGTGCTAGCTCTTTGAAACTTGACACCATAAAGCAGTTTCAAGTTCTATCTCTATGGTTTGTTTGCTGTTGATGTAGCCCTAAGCAGAGACTGGCGAGAATCACTTTCATGGATAGGGCCTGCCAAGCTTCCAAAAAACTAAGAGTTGCCTGAAATCTCAGCACACACTTTTTCACCCAATCTTGATGAAACTTTCAGGTAATGATCAGTACACCAATCCCACTTGGCTCGCCAAATTTCATTCTTCTAGGTGAAACCGTTCGTTGGCAGTAATCGGTTTCATTTTGAGGTTTCACTCTGTTTTCTCCTATAGAGATACATGTATTTGGAACTCTAAATCAAACACGGTTTGTGCTAGCTCTTTGAAACTTGACACAATAAAGCAGTTTCAAGTTCTATCTCTATGGTTTGTTTGCTGTTGATGTAGCCCTAAGCAGAGACTGGCGAGAATCACTTTCATGGAAAGGGCCTGCCAAGCTTCCAAAAAACTAAGAGTTGCCTGAAATCTCAGCACACACCTTTTCACCCAGTCTTCATGAAACTTTCAGGTAATGATCAGTACACCAACCCCACTTGGCTCACCAAATTTCGTTCTTCTAGGTAAAACCGTTCGTTGGCAGTAACCGGTTTCATTTTGAGGTTTCACTCTGTTTTCTCCTATAGGGATACATGTATTTGGAACTCTAAATCAAACACGGTTTGTGCTAGCTCTTTGAAACTTGACACAATAAAGCAGTTTCAAGTTCTATCTCTATGGTTTGTTTGCTGTTGATGTAGCCCTAAGCAGAGACTGGCGAGAAACACTTTCATGGAAAGGGCCTGCCAAGCTTCCAAAAAACTACGAGTTGCCTGAAATCTCAGCACACACTTTTTCACCCAATCTTGATGAAACTTTCAGGTAATGATCAGTACACCAATTTCACTTGGATCGCCAAATCTCGTTCTTCTAGGTGAAACCGTTCGTTGGCAGTAACCGGTTTCATTTTGAGGTTTCACTCTGTTTTCTCCTATAGGGATACATGTATTTGGAACTCTAAATCAAACACGGTTTGTGCTAGCTCTTTGAAACTTGACACAATAAAGCAGTTTCAAGTTCTATCTCTATGGTTTGTTTGCTGTTGATGTAGCCCTAAGCAGAGACTGGCGAGAATCACTTTCATGGAAAGGCCTGCCAAGCTTCCAAAAAACTACGAGTTGCCTGAAATCTCAGCACACACTTTGTCACCCAATCTTGATGAAACTTTCAGGTAATGATCAGTACACCAATCCCACTTGGCTCGCCAAATTTTGTTCTTCTAGGTGAAACCGTTCGTTGGCAGTAACCGGTTTCATTTTGAGTTTTCACTCTGTTTTCTCCTATAGGGATACATGTATTTGGAACTCTAAATCAAACACGGTTTGTGCTAGCTCTTTGAAACTTGACACAATAAAGCAGTTTCAAGTTCTATCTCTATGGTTTGTTTGCTGTTGATGTAGCCCTAAGCAGAGACTGGCGAGAATCACTTTCATAGAAAGGGCCTGCCAAGCTTCCAAAAAACTACGAGTTGCCTGAAATCTCAGCACACACTTTTTCACCCAATCTTGATGAAAATATCAGGTAATGATCAGTACACCAATCCCACTTGGCTCGACAAATCTCGTTCTTCTAGGTGAAACCCTTCGTTGGCAGTAACCGGTTTCATTTTGAGGTTTGACTCTGTTTTCTCCTATAGAAATACATGTATTTGGAACTCTAAATCAAACACGGTTTGTGCTAGCTCTTTGAAACTTGACACAATAAAGCAGTTTCAAGTTCTATCTCAATGGTTTGTTTGCTGTTGATGTAGCCCTAAGCAGAGACTGGCGAGAATCACTTTCATGGAAAGGGCCTGCCAAGCTTCCAAAAAACTACGAGTTGACTGAAATCTCAGCACACACTTTTTCACCCAATCTTGATGAAACTATCAGGTAATGATCAGTACACCAATCCCACTTGGCTTGCCAAATCTCGTTCTTCTAGGTGAAACCGTTCGTTGGCAGTAACCGGTTTCATTTGGAGGTTTCACTCTGTTTTCTCCTAGAGGGATACATGTATTTGGAACTCTAAATCAAACACGGTTTGTGCTAGCTCTTTGAAACTTGACACCATAAAGCAGTTTCAAGTTCTATCTCTATGGTTTGTTTGCTGTTGATGTAGCCCTAAGCAGAGACTGGCGAGAATCACTTTCACGCAAAGTGCCTGCCAAGCTTCCAAAAAACTACGAGTTGCCTGAAATCTCAGCACACACTTTTTCACCCAATCTTGATGAAACTTTCAGGTAATGATCAGTACACCAATCCCACTGGGCTCGCCAAATTTCGTTCTTCTAGGTGAAACCGTTCGTTGGCAGTAACCGGTTTCATTTGGAGGTTTCACTCTGTTTTCTCCTATAGGGATACATGTATTTGGAACTCTAAATCAAACACGGTTTGTGCTAGCTCTTTCAAACTTGACACCATAAAGCAGTTTCAAGTTCTATCTCTATGGTTTGTTTGCTGTTGATGTAGCCCTAAGCAGAGACTGGCGAGAATCACTTTCATGGAAAGGGCCTGCCAAGCTTCCAAAAAACTACGAGTTGCCTGAAATCTCAGCACACACTTTTTCACCCAATCTTGATGAAACTTTCAGGTAATGATCAGTACACCAATCCCACTTGGCTCGCCAAATTTCGTTCTTCTAGGTTAAACCGTTCGTTGGCAGTAACCGGTTTCATTTTGAGGTTTCACTCTGTTTTCTCCTATAGGGATACATGTATTTGGAACTCTAAATCAAACACGGTTTGTGCTAGCTCTTTGAAACTTGACACCATAAAGCAGTTTCAAGTTCTATCTCTATGGTTTGTTTGCTGTTGATGTAGCCCTAAGCAGAGACTGGCGAGAATCACTTTCATGGAAAGGGCCTGTGAAGCTTCCAAAAAACTACGAGTTGCCTGAAATCTCAGCACACACTTTTTCACCCAATCTTGATGAAACTTTCAGGTAATGATCAGTACACCAATCCCACTTGGCTCGCCAAATTTCGTTCTTCTAGGTGAAACCGTTCGTTGGCAGTAACCGGTTTCATTTGGAGGTTTCACTCTGTTTTCTCCTAGAGGGATACATGTATTTGGAACTCTAAATCAAACACGGTTTGTGCTAGCTCTTTGAAACTTGAAACCATAAAGCAGTTTCAAGTTCTATCTCTATGGTTTGTTTGCTGTTGATGTAGCCCTAAGCAGAGACTGGCGAGAATCACTTTCATGGAAAGGGCCTGCCAAGCTTCCAAAAAACTACGAGTTGCCTGAAATCTCAGCACACACTTTTTCACCCAATCTTGATGAAACTTTCAGGTAATGATCAGTACACCAATCCCACTTGGCTCGCCAAATTTCGTTCTTCTAGGTGAAACCGTTCGTTGGCAGTAACCGGTTTCATTTTGAGGTTTCACTCTGTTTTCTCCTATAGGGATACATTATTTGGAACTCTAAATCAAACACGTTTTGTGCTAGCTCTTTGAAACTTGACACCATAAAGCAGTTTCAAGTTCTATCTCTATGGTTTGTTTGCTGTTGATGTAGCCCTAAGCAGAGACTGGCGAGAATCACTTTCATGGAAAGGGCCTGCCAAGCTTCCAAGAAACTACGAGTTGCCTGAAATCTCAGCACACACTTTTTCACCCAATCTTGATGAAACTTTCAGGTAATGATCAGTACACCAATCCCACTTGGCTCGCCAAATTTTGTTCTTCTAGGTGAAACCGTTCGTTGGCAGTAACCGGTTTCATTTTGAGGTTTCACTCTGTTTTCTCCTATAGGGATACATGTATTTGGAACTCTAAATCAAACACGGTTTGTGCTAGCTCTTTGAAACTTGACACCATAAAGCAGTTTCAAGTTCTATCTCTATGGTTTGTTTGCTGTTGATGTAGCCCTAAGCAGAGACTGGCGAGAATCACTTTCATGGAAAGGGCCTGCCAAGCTTCCAAAAAACTACGAGTTGCCTGAAATCTCAGCACACACTTTTTCACCCAATCTTGATGAAACTTTCAGGTAATGATCAGTACACCAATCCCACTTGGCTCGCCAAATTTCGTTCTTCTAGGTGAAACCGTTCGTTGGCAGTAACCGGTTTCATTTTGAGGTTTCACTCTGTTTTCTCCTATAGGGATACATGTATTTGGAACTCTAAATCAAACACGGTTTGTGCTAGCTCTTTGAAACTTGACACCATAAAGCAGTTTCAAGTTCTATCTCTATGGTTTGTTTGCTGTTGATGTAGCCCTAAGCAGAGACTGGCGAGAATCACTTTCATGGAAAGGGCCTGCCAAGCTTCCAAAAAACTACGAGTTGCCTGAAATCTCAGCACACACTTTTTCACCCAATCTTGATGAAACTTTCAGGTAATGGTCAGTACAACAATCCCACTTGGATCGCCAAATCTCGTTCTTCTAGGTGAAACCGTTCGTTGGCAGTAACCAGTTTCATTTTGAGGTTTCACTCTGTTTTCTTTTATAGGGATACATGTATTTGGAACTCTAAATCATACACGGTTTGTGCTAGCTCTTTGAAACTTGACACAATAAAGCAGTTTCAAGTTCTATCTCTATGGTTTGTTTGCTGTTGATGTAGCCCTAAGCAGAGACTGGCGAGAATCATTTTCATGGAAAGGGCCTGCCAAGCTTCCAGAAAACTACGAGTTGCCTGAAATCTCAGCACACACTTTTTCACCCAATCTTGATGAAACTATCAGGTAATGATCAGTACACCAATCCCACTTGGCTCGACAAATCTCGTTCTTCTAGGTGAAACTGTTCGTTGGCAGTAACCGGTTTCATTTTGAGGTTTCACTCTGTTTTCTCCTATCGAAATACATGTATTTGGAACTCTAAATCAAACACGGTTTGTGCTAGCTCTTTGAAACTTGACACAATAAAGCAGTTTCAAGTTCTATCTCAATGGTTTGTTTGCTGTTGATGTAGCCCTAAGCAGAGACTGGCGAGAATCACTTTCATGGAAAGGGCCTGCCAAGCTTCCAAAAAACTACGAGTTGACTGAAATCTCAGCACACTTTTTCACCCAATCTTGATGAAACTTTCAGGTAATGATCAGTACACCAATCCCACGTGGCTCGCCAAATCTCGTTCTTCTAGGTGAAACCGTTCGTTGGCAGTAACCGGTTTCATTTTGAGGTTTCACTCTGTTTTCTTCTATAGGGATACATGTATTTGGAACTCTAAATCAAACACGGTTTGTGCTAGCTCTTTGAAACTTGACACAATAAAGCAGTTTCAAGTTCTATCTCAATGGTTTGTTTGCTGTTGATGTAGCCCTAAGCAGAGACTGGCGAGAATCACTTTCATGGAAAAAGCCTGCCAAGCTTCCAAAAAACTACGAGTTGCCTGAAATCTCAGCACACACTTTTTCACCCAATCTTGATGAAACGTTCAGTTAATTATCAGTACACCAATCCCACTTGGCTCACCAAATTTTGTTCTTCTAGGTGAAACCGTTCGTTGGCAGTAACCGGTTTCATTTTGAGGTTTCACTCTGTTTTCTCCTATAGGGATACATGTATTTGGAACTCTAAATCAAACACGGTTTGTGCTAGCTCTTTGAAACCTGACACAATAAAGCAGTTTCAAGTTCTATCTCTATGGTTTGTTTGCTGTTGATGTAGCCCTAAGCAGAGACTGGCGAGAATCACTTTCATGGAAAGGGCCTGCCAAGCTTCCAAAAAACTATGAGTTGCCTGAAATCTCAGCACACACTTTTTCACCAAATCTTGATGAAACTTTCAGGTAATGGTCAGTACAACAATCCCACTTGGATCGCCAAATCTCGTTCTTCTAGGTGAAACCGTTCGTTGGCAGTAACCGGTTTCATTTTGAGGTTTCACTCTGTTTTCTCCTATAGGGATACATGTATTTGGAACTCTAAATCAAACACGGTTTGTGCTAGCTCTTTGAAACTTGACACAATAAAGCAGTTTCAAGTTCTATCTCTATGGTTGCTTTGCTGTTGATGTAGCCCTAAGCAGAGACTGGCGAGAATCACTTACATAGAAAGGGGTTGCCAATCGTCCAAAAAATTACGAGTTTCTTGTAATTCAGCAAACACTTTTTCACCCAATCTTAATGATACTTTCAACGGAATGATCAGTACACGAATCCCACTTGGCTCACCAAATTTCGTTCTTCTACGTTAAACCGTTCGTTTGCAGTAACCGTTTTCATTTTGAGGTTTCACTCTGTTTTCTCCTATACGGATACATGTATTTGGAACTCTAAATCAAACACGGTTTGTGCTAGCTCTTTGAAACTTGACCCAATAAAGCAGTTTCTAGTTCTGTCTCTATGGATCGTTTGCTGTTGATGTAGTCCTAAGGAGAGACTGGCGAGAATCACTTTCATGGAAAGGGGTTGCCAAGCTTCCAAAAAACTACCAGTTGCCTGAAATCTCAGCAAACACTTTTTCACCCAATCGTGATGATACTTTCAGGGAATAATCATTACACCAATCTCACTTGGCTCACCAAATTTCGTTCTTCTAGTTTAAACCGTTCGTTTGCAGTAACGGTTTTTATTTTGAGGTTTCACTCTGTTTTCTCCTATACGGATACATGTATTTGGAACTCTAAATCAAACACGGTTTGTGCTAGCTCTTTGAAACTTGACCCAATAAAGCAGTTTTAAGTTCTATCTGAGTGGTTTGTTTGCTGTTGATGTAGCCCTAAGCAGAGACTGGCGAGAATCACTTTCATGGAAAGGGGTTGCCAAGCTTCCAAAAAACTACGAGTTGCCTGAAATCACACCAAACACTTTTTCACCCAATCTTGATGATACTTTCAGGGAATGATCAGTACACCAATCCCACTTGGCTCACCAAATTTCGTTCTTCTAGGTTAAACCGCTCGTTTGCAGTAACCATTTTCATTTTGAGGTTTCACTCTGTTTTCTCCTATACGGATACATGTATTTGGAACTCTAAATCAAACACGGTTTGTGCAAGCTCTGTGTAACTTGACCCAATAAAGCAGTTTCAAGTTCTATCTCCGTGGTTTGTTTGCTGTTGATGTAGCCCTAAGCAGAGACTGGCCAGAATCACTTTCATAGAAAGGGGTTGCCAAGCTTCCAAAAAACTACGAGTTGCCTGAAATCTCAGCAAACACTTTTTCACCCAATCTTGATGATACATTCAGGAATGATCAGTATACCAATCCCATTTGGCTCACCAAATTTCGTTCTTCTAGGTTAAAACGTTCGTTTGCAGTAACCGTTTTCATTTTGAGGTTTCACTCTGTTTTCTCCTATACGGATACATGTATTTGGAACTCTAAATCAAACACGGTTTGTGCTAGCTCTTTGAAACTTGACCCAATAAAGCAGTTTCAAGTTCTATCTCAGTGGTTTGTTTGCTGTTGATGTAGCCCAAAGCAGAGACTGGCGAGAATCACTTTCATAAAAAGGGGTTGCCAAGCTTCCAAAAAACTACGAGTTGCCTGAAATCTCAGCAAACACTTTTTCACCCAATCTTGATGATATTTTCAGGGAATGATCAGTACACCAATCCCACTAGGCTCACCAAATTTCATTCTTCTAGGTAAAACCGTTCATTTGCAGAAACCGTTTTCATTTTGAGGTTTCACTCTGTTTTCTCCTATACGGATACATGTATTTGGAACTCTAAATCAAACACGGTTTGTGCTAGCTCTTTGGAACTTGACCCAATAAAGCAGTTTCAAGTTCTATCTCTATGCTTTGTTTGCTGTTGACGTAGCCCTAAGCAGAGAATGGCGAGAATCACTTTCATGGAAAGGGGTTGCCAAGCTTCCAAAAAACTACGTGTTGCCTGTAATCTCAGCAAACACTTTTTCACCCAATCTTGATGATACTTTCAGGGAATGATCAGTACACCAATCCCACTTGGCTCACCAAATTTCGTTCTTCTAGATTAAACCGTTCGTTTGCAGTAACCGTTTTAATTTTGAGGTTTCACTCTGTTTTCTCCTATACAGATACATGTATTTGGAACTGTAAATCAAACACGGTTTGTGCTAGCTCTTTGAAACTTGACCCAATGAAGCAGTTTCAAGTTCTATCTCTATGGTTTGTTTGCTGTTGATGTAGCGCTAAGCAGAGAGTGTCGAGAATCACTTTCATGGAAAGGGGTTGCCAGGCTTTCAAAAAACTACGAGTTGCCTGAAATCTCAGCAAACACTTTTTCACCCAATCTTGATGATACTTTCAAGGAATGATCAGTACACCAATCCCACTTGGCTCACAAAATTTCGTTCTTCTAGGTTAAACCGCTCATTTGCAGTAACCGTTTTCATTTTGAGGTTTCACTCTGTTTTCTTCTATACGGATACATGTATTTGGAACTCTAAATCAAACACGGTTTGTGCTAGCTCTTTGAAACTTGACCCAATAAAGAAGTTTCAAGTTCTATCTCTATGGTTTGTTTGCTGTTGACGTAGCCCTAAGAAGAGACCGGCGTGAATCACTTTCATGGAAAGGGGTTGCCAAGCTTTTAAAAAACTACGAGTTGTTGCCTGAAATCTCAGCAACCACTTTTTCACCCAATCTTGATGATACTTTCAGGGAATGATCAGTACACCAATCCCACTTGGCTCACAAAATTTCGTTCCTCTAGATAAAACCGTTCGTTTGCAGTAACCGTTTTCATTTTGAGGTTTCACTCTGTTTTCTCCTATACGGATACATGTATTTGGAACTCTAAATCAAACGCGGTTTGTGCTAGCTCTTTGAAACTTGACCCAATAAAGAAGTTTCAAGTTCTATCTCTATGGTTTGTTTTCTGTTGATGTAGCCCTAAGCAGAGACTGGCGAGAATCACTTTCATGGAAAGGGGTTGCCAAACTTTCAAAAAACTACGAGTTGCCTGAAATCTCAGAAACACCATTTTCACCAAATCTTGATGATACTTTCAGGGAATGATCAGTACACCAATCCCACTTGGCTCACAAATTTCGTTCTTCTAGGTTAAACCGTTCGTTTGCAGTACCGTTTTAATTTGAGGTTTCACTCTGTTTTCTCCTATACGGATATATGTATTTGGAACTCTAAATCAAACACGGTTTGTGCTAGCTCTTTGAAACTTGACCCAATAAAGCAGTTTCTACTTCTATCTCAGTGGTTTGTTTGCTGTTGATTTAGCCCTAAGGACAGACTGGCGAGAATCAGTTTCATGAAAAGGGGTTGCAAAGCTTCCAAAAAACTACGAGTTGCCTGAAATCTCAGCACACTCTTTTTCACTTAATCTTGATGATACTATCAAGGAATGATCAGTACACCAATCCCACTTGGCTCACAAAATTTCGTTCTTCTAGATAAAACCGTTCGTTTGCAGTAACCGTTTTCATTTTGAGGTTTCACTCTGTTTTCTCCTATACGGATACAAGTATTTGGAACTCTAAATCAAACACGGTTTGTGCTAGCTCTTTGAAACTTGACCAATAAAGCAGTTTCAAGTTCTATCTCAGTGGTTTGTTTGCTGTTGATGTAGCCCTAAGGACAGACTGGCGAGAATCAGTTTCATGAAAAGGGGTTGCCAAGCTTTTAAAAAACTACGAGTTGCCTGAAATCTCAGCAACCACTTTTTCACCCAATCTTGATGATACTTTCAGGGAATGATCAGTACACCAATCCCACTTGGCTCACCAAATTTCGTTCTTCTAGGTTAAACCGCTCATTTGCAGTAACCGTTTTCATTTTGAGGTTTCACTCTGTTTTTTTCTATATGGATACATGTATTTGGAACTCTAAATCAAACACGGTTTGTGCTAGCTCTTTGAAACTTGACCTAATAAAGCAGTTTCAATTTCTATCTCTATGGTTTGTTTGCTTTTGGTGTAGCCCTAAGCAGAGACTTTCGTGAATCACTTTCATGGAAAGGGGTTGCCAAGCTTCCAAAAACTACGAGTTGCCTGAAATCTCAGCAAACACTTTTTCACCCAATCTTGATGATACTTTCAGGGAATGATCAGTACACCAATCCCACTTGGCTCACCAAATTTCGTTCTTCTAGATTAAACCGTTCGTTTGCTGTAACCGTTTTCATTTTGAGGTTTCACTCTTTTTCTCCTATATGGATACATGTATTTGGAACTGTAAATCAAACACGGTTTGTGCTAGCTCTATGAAACTTGATCCAATGAAGCAGTTTCAAGTTCTATCTCTATGGTTTGTTTGCTGTTGATGTAGCCTTAAGCAGAGACTGGCGAGATTCACTTTCATGGATGGGGGTTGCCAAGCTTCCAAAAAACTACGAGTTGCCTGAAATCTAAGCAAACACTTTTTCACCCAATCTTGATGATACTTTCAGGGAATGATCAGTACACAATCCCACTTTGCTCACAAAATTTCGTTTTTCTAGGTTAAACCGTTCGTTTTCAGTAACCGTTTTCATTTTGAGGTTTCACTCTGTTTTCTCCTATACAGATTACATGTATTTGGAACTCTAAATCAAACACGGTTTGTGCTAGCTCTTTGAAACTTGACCCAATAAAGAAGTTTCAAGTTCTATCTCTATGGTTTGTTTTCTGTTGATGTAGCCCTAAGGAGAGATGGCGAGAATCACTTTCATGGAAAGGGTTGCCAAGCTTTCAAAAAACTACGAGTTGCCTGAAATCTCAGAAACCACATTTTCACCAAATCTTGATGATACTTTCAGGGAATGATCAGTACACCAATCCCACTTGGCTCACAAAATTTCGTTCTTCTAGGTTAAACGGTTCGTTTGCAGTACCGTTTTCATTTTGAGGTTTCACTCTGTTTTCTCCTATACGGATATAAGTATTTGGAACTCTAAATCAAACACGGTTTGTGCTAGCTCTTTGAAACTTGACCCAATAAAGCAGTTTCTAGTTCTATCTCAGTGGTTTGTTTGCTGTTATGTAGCCCTAAGGACAGACTGGCGAGAATCAGTATCATGAAAAGGGGTTGCAAAGCTTCCAAAAAACTACGAGTTGCCTGAAATCTCAGCAACCACTTTTTCACCCAATCTTGATGATACTATCAGGGAATGATCAGTACACCAATCCCACTTGGCTCACAAAATTTCGTTCTTCTAGATAAAACCGTTCGTTTGCAGTAACCGTTTTCATTTTGAGGTTTCACTCTGTTTTCTCCTATACGGATACATGTATTTGGAACTCTAAATCAAACACGGTTTGTGCTAGCTCTTTGAAACTTGACCCAATAAAGCAGTTTCAAGTTCTATCTCAGTGCTTTGTTTGCTGTTGATGTAGTCCTAAGGACAGACTGGCGAGAATCAGTTTCATGAAAAGGGGTTGCAAAGCTTCCAAAAAACTACGAGTTGCCTGAAATCTCAGCAACCACTTTTTCACCCAATCTTGATGATACCTTCAGGGAATGATCAGTACACCAATCCCACTTGGCTCACAAAATTTCGTTCTTCTAGGTTAAACCGTTCGTTTGCAGTAACCATTTTCATTTTGAAATTCACTCTGTTTTCTCCTATACGGATACATGTATTTGGAAACTGTAAATCAAACACGGTTTGTGCTAGCTCTTTGAAACTAGACCCAATGAAGCAGTTTCAAGTTCTATCTCTATGGTTTGTTTGCTGTTGATGTAGCGCTAAGCAGAGAGTGTCGAGAATCACTTTCATGGAAAGGGGTTGCCAAGCTTCCAAAAAACTACGAGTTGCCTGAAATCTCAGCAAACACTTTTTCACCCAATCTTGATGATACTTTCAGGGAATGATCAGAACACCAATCCCACTTGGCTCACCAAATTTCGTTCTTCTAGGTTAAACCGCTCATTTGCAGTAACCGTTTTCATTTTGAGGTTTCACTCTGTTTTTCTTCTATACGGATACATGTATTTGGAACTCTAAATTAAACACGGTTTGTGCTAGCTCTTTGAAACTTGACACAATAAAGCAGTTTCAAGTTCTTTCTCTATGGTTTGTTTACTGTTTACGTAGCCCTAAGATGAGACCGGCGTGAATCACTTTCATGGAAAGGGGTTGCCAAGCTTTTAAAAAACTACGAGTTGCCTGAAATTTCAGCAACCAGTTTTTCACCCAATCTTGATGATACTTTCAGGGAATGATCAGTACACCAATCCCACTTGGCTCACAAAATTTCGTTCCTCTAGATAAAATAATTCGTTTGCAGTAACCGTTTTCATTTTGAGGTTTCACTCTGTTTTCTCCTATACGGATACATGTATTTGGAACTCTAAATCAAACACGGTTTGTGCTAGCTCTTTGAAACTTGACCTAATGAAGCAGTTTCAAGTTCTATCTCTATGGTTGTTTGCTGTTGGTGTAGCCCTAAGCAGAGACTTTCGTGAATCACTTTCATGGAAAGGGGTTTGCAAAGCTTCCAAAAAACTGCGAGTTGCCTGAAATCTCAGCAAACACTTTTCACCCAATCTTGATGATACTTTCAGGAATGATCAGTACACCAATCCCACTTGGCTCACCAAATTTCGTTCTTCTAGATTAAACCGTTCGTTTGCTGTAACCGTTTTCATTTTGAGGTTTCACTCTGTTTTCTCCTATATGGATACATGTATTTGGAACTCTAAATCAAACACGGTTTGTGCTAGCTCTTTGAAACTTGACCCAATAAAGCAGTTTCAAGTTCTATCTCAGTGGTTTGTTTGCTGTTGATGTAGCCCTAAGGACAGACTGGCGAGAATCACTTTCATGGAAAGGGGTTGCAAAGCTTCCAAAAAAACTACGAGTTGCCTGAAATCTAAGCAACCACTTTTTCACCCAATCTTGATGATACTTTCAGGGAATAATCAGTACACCAATCCCACTTGGCTCACAAAATTTCGTTTTTCTAGATAAAACCGTTCCATTGCAGTACCGTTTTCATTTTGAGTTTCACTCTGTTTTCTCCTATACGGATATATGTATTTGGAACTCTAAATCAAACACGGTTTGTGCTAGCTCTTTGAAACTTGACCCAATAAAGAAGTTTCAAGTTCTATCTATATGGTTTGTTTGCTGTTGTTGTAGCCCTAAGCAGAGACTGGCGAGAATCACTTTCATGGAAAGTGGTTGCCAAGCTTCCAAAAAACTATGATTGCCTGAAATCTCAGCAAACACTTTTTCACCCAATCTGATGATACTTTCAGGGAATGATCAGTACACCATCCCACGTGGCTCACCAAATTTCGTTCTTCTAGGTTAAACCGTTCATTTGCAGTACCCTTTTCATTTTGAGGTTTCACTCTGTTTTATCCTATACGGATACATGTATTTGGAACTTTAAATAAAACACGGTTTGTGCTAGCTCTTTGAAACTTGACCCAATAAAGCAGTTTCAATCTCTATGGTTTGTTTGCTGTTGATGTAGCCCTAAGAAGAGACTGCGAGAATCACTTTCATGGAAAGGGGTTGACAAGCTTCTAAAAAACTACGTGGTCTGAAATCTCAGCAAACACTTTTTCACCCAATCTTGATGTACTTTCAGGAATGATCAGTACACCAATCCACGTGGCTCACCAAATTTCGTTCTTCTAGGTAAAACCGTTCGTTTGCAGAAACCGTTTTCATTTTGAGGTTTCACTCTGTTTTCTCCTATACGGATACATGTATTTGGAACTCTAAATCAAACACGGTTTGTGCTAGCTCTTTGGAACTTGACCCAATAAAGCAGTTTCAAGTTCTATCTCAGTGGTTTGTTTGCTGTTGATGTAGCCCTAAGGACAGACTGGCGAGAATCAGTTTCATGAAAAGGGTTGCAAAGCTTCCAAAAAACTACGAGTTGCCTGAAATCTCAGCAACCACTTTTTCACCCAATCTTGATGATACTTTCAGATATGATCACTACAACAATCCACTTGGCTCACAAAATTTCGTTCTTCTAGGTTAAACCGTTCGTTTGCAGTAACCGTTTTCATTTTGAGGTTTCACTCTGTTTCTTCTATACGGATACATGTATTTGGAACTCTAAATCGAACACGGTTTGTGCTAGCTCTTTGAAACTTGACCCAATAAAGCAGTTTCAAGTTCTATCTCTATGGTTTTTTTGCTGTTGATGTAGCCCAAACAGAGACTGTCGTGAATCACTTTCATGGAAAGGGGTTGCCAAGCTTCCAAAAAACTACGAGTTGCCTGAAATCTCAGCAAACACTTTTTCACCCAATCTTGATGATACTTTCAGGGAATGATCAGTACACCAATCCCACTTGGCTAACCAAATTTCATTCTTCTAGGTTAAACCGTTCGTTTGCAGTAACCGTTTTCATTTTGAGGTTTTCACTCTGTTTTCTCCTATATGGATACATGTATTTGGAAGTCTAAATCAAACACGGTTTGTGCAAGCTCTTTGAAACTTGACCCAATAAAGCAGTTTCAAGTTCAATCTCTCTGGTTTGTTTGCTGTTGATGTAGCCCTAAGGACAGACTGGCGAGAATCACTTTCATAAAAAGAAGTTGCAAAGCTTCAAAAAACTACGAGTTGCCTTAAATCTAAGCAACCACTTTTTCACCCAATCTTAATGATACTTTCAGGGAATAATCAGTACACCAATCCCACTTGGCTCACAAAATTTCGTTTTTCTAGATAAAACCTTTCGTTTGCAGTACCTTTTTCATTTTGAGGTTTCACTCTGTTTTCTCCTATACGGATACATGTATTTGGAACTCTAAATCAAACACGGTTTGTGCTAGCTCTTTGAAACTTGACCCAATAAAGCAGTTTCTAGTTCTATCTCAGTGGTTTGTTTGCTGTTGATGTAGCCCTAAGGACAGACTGGCGAGAATCAGTTTCATGGAAAGGGGTTGCCAAGCTTCCAAAAAACTACGAGTTGCCTAAAATCTCAACAACCACATTTTCACCAAATCTTGATGATACTTTCAGGGAATGATCAGTACACCAATCCCACTTGGCTCACCAAATTTCGTTCTTTTAGTTTAAACCGTTAGTTTGCAGTATCCGTTTTCATTTTGAGGTTTCACTCTGTTTTATCCTATACGGACACATGTATTTGGAACTTTAAATAAAACACGGTTTGTGCTAGCTCTTTGAAACTTGACCCAATAAAGCAGTTTCAAGTTCTATCTATATCGTTTGTTTGCTGTTGATGTAGCCCTAAGCAGAGACTGGCGAGAATCACTTTCATGGAAAGTGGTTGCCAAGCTTCCAAAAAAGTATGAGTTGCCTGAAATCTCAGCAAACACTTTTTCACCCAATCTTGATGATACTTTCAGGGAATGATCAGTACACCAATCCCACGTGGCTCACCAAATTTCGTTCTTCTAGGTTAAACCGTTCGTTTGCAGTAACCCTTTTCATTTTGAGGTTTCACTATATTTTCTCCAATACGGATACATGTATTTGAAACTCTAATTCAAACACGGTTTGTGCTAGCTCTTTGAAACTTGACCCAATAAAGCAGTTTCTAGTTCTATCTCTATGGATTGTTTGCTGTTGATGTAGTCCTAAGCAGAGACTGGAGAGAATCACTTTCATGGAAAGGGGTTGCCAAGCTTCCAAAAACTACCAGTTGCCTGAAATCTCAGCAAACACTTTTTCACCCAATCGTGATGATACTTTCAGGGAATAATCATTACACCAATCTCACTTGGCTCACCAAATTTCGTTCTTCTAGTTTAAACCGTTCGTTTTCAGTAACCGTTTTCATTTTGAGGTTTCACTCTGTTTTCTCCTATACTGATACATGTATTTGGAACTCTAAATCAAACACGGTTTGTGCTAGCTCTTTGAAAGTTGACCCAATAAAGCAGTTTCAAGTTCTATCTCAGTGGTTTGTTTGCTGTTGATGTAGCCCTAAGGACAGACTGGCGAGAATCAGTTTCATGAAAAGGGGTTGCAAAGCGTCCAAAAAACTACGAGTTGCCTGAATCTCAGCAACCACTTTTTCACCCAATCTTGATGATACCTTCAGGGAATGATCAGTACACCAATCCCACTTGGCTCACAAAATTTCGTTCTTCTAGGTTAAACCGTTCGTTTGCAATAACCGTTTTCATTTTTAGGTTTCACTCTGTTTTCTCCTATACGATACATGTATTTGGAACTCTAAATCGAACACGGTTTGTGCTAGCTCTTTGAAACTTGACCCAATAAAGCAGTTTCAAGTTCTATCTCTATGGTTTGCTTGCTGTTGATGTAGCCCAAACAGAGACTGTCGTGAATCACTTTCATGGAAAGGGGTTGCCAAGCTTCCAAAAACTACGAGTTGCCTGAAATCTCAGCAAACACTTTTTCACCCAATCTTGATGATACTTTCAGGGAATGATCAGTACATCAATTCCACTTGGCTCACCAAATTTCGTTCTTCTAGGTTAAACCGTTCATTTGCAGTAACCGTTTTCATTTTGAGGTTTCACTCTGTTTTCTCCTATACGGATACATGTATTTGGAACTCTAAATCAAACACGGTTTGTTCTAGCTCTTTGAAACTTGACCCAATAAAGCAGTTTCAAGTTCTAAATCAGTGATTTGTTTCCTGTTGATGTAGCCCTGAGGACAGACTGGCGAGAATCACTTTCATGGAAAGGGGTTGCAAAGCTTCCAAAAAACTACGAGTTGCCTTAAAACTCAGCAACCACTTTTTCACCCAATCTTGATGATACTTTCAGGGAATAATCAGTACACCAATCCCACTTGGCTCACAAAATTTTCGTTCTTCTAGATAAAACCGTTCGTTTGCAGTAACCGTTTTCATTTTGAGGTTTCACTCTGTTTTCTTCTATTCGGATACATGTATTTGGAACTCTAAATCAAACACTGTTTGTTCTAGCTCTTTGAAAGTTGACCCAATGAAGCAGTTTCAAGTTCTATCTCTATGGTTTGTTTGCTGTTGAGTAGCCCTAAGCAGAGACTGTCGTGAATCACTTTCATAGAAAGGGGTTGCCAAGCTTCCAAAAACTACGAGTTGCCTGAAATGTCAGCAAACACTTTTTCACCCAATCTTGATGATACTTGCAGGGAATGATCAGTACACCAATCCCACTTGGCTCACCAAATTTCGTTCTTCTAGGTTAAACCGTTCGTTTGCAGTAACCGTTTTCATTTTGAGGTTTCACTCTGTTTTCTCCTATACTGATACATGTATTTGGAACTCTAAATCAAACACGGTTTGTGCTAGCTCTTTGAAACTTGACCCAATAAAGCAGTTTCAAGTTCTATCTCTATGGTTTGATTGCTGTTGATGTAGCCCTAAGCAGAGACTGGCGAGAATCACTTTCATAGAAAGTGGTTGCCAAGCTTCCAAAAAACTACGAGTTGCCTGAAATCTCAGCAACCACTTTTTCACCCAATCTTGATGATACTATCAAGGAATGATCAGTACACCAATCCCACTTGGCTCACAAAATTTCGTTCTTCTAGATAAAACCGTTCGTTTGCAGTAACCGTTTTCATTTTGAGGTTTCACTCTGTTTTCTCCTATACGGATACATGTATTTGGAACTCTAAATCAAAACGGTTTGTGCTAGCTCTTTGAAACTTGACCCAATAAAGCAGTTTCAAGTTCTATCTCAGTGGTTTGTTTGCTGTTGATGTAGCCCTAAGGACAGACTGGCGAGAATCAGTTTCATGAAAAGGGGTTGCCAAGCTTTTAAAAAACTACGAGTTGCCTGAAATCTCAGCAACCACTTTTTCACCCAATCTTGATGATACTTTCAGGGAATGATCAGTACACCAATCCCACTTGGCTCACCAAATTTCGTTCCTCTAGGTTAAACCGCTCATTTGCAGTAACCGTTTTCATTTTGAGGTTTCACTCTGTTTTTTTCTATACGGATACATGTATTTGGAACTCTAAATCAAACACGGTTTGTGCTAGCTCTTTGAAACTTGACCCAATAAAGAAGTTTCAAGTTCTATCTCTATGGTTTGTTTGCTGTTGACGTAGCCCTAAGAAGAGACTGGCGTGAATCACTTTCATGGAAAAGGGGTTGCCAAGCTTTTAAAAAACTACGAGTTGCCTGAAATCTCAGCAACCACTTTTCACCCAATCTTGATGATACTTTCAGGGAATGATCAGTACACAAATCCCACTTGGCTCACAAAATTTCGTTCCTCTAGATAAAAACGTTCGTTTGCAGTAACCGTTTTCATTTTGAGGTTTCACTCTGTTTTCTCCTATACGGATACATGTATTTGGAACTCTAAATCAAACACGGTTTGTGCTAGCTCTTTGAAACTTGACCTAATAAAGCAGTTTCAAGTTCTATCTCTATGGTTGTTTGCTTTTGGTGTAGCCCTAAGCAGAGACTTTCGTGAATCACTTTCATGGAAAGGGGTTGCCAAGCTTCCAAAAAACTACGAGTTGCCTGAAATCTCAGCAAACACTTTTTCACCCAATCTTGATGATACTTTCAGGGAATGATCAGTACACCAATCCCACTTGGCTCACCAAATTTCGTTCTTCTAGATTAAACCGTTCGTTTGCTGTAACCGTTTTCATTTTGAGGTTTCACTCTGTTTTCTCCTATATGGATACATGTATTTGGAACTGTAAATCAAACACGGTTTGTGCTAGCTCTTTGAAACTTGATCCAATGAAGCAGTTTCAAGTTCTATCTCTATGGTTTGTTGCTGTTGATGTAGCCTTAAGCAGAGACTGGCGAGATTCACTTTCATGGATGGGGGTTGCCAAGCTTCCAAAAAACTACGAGTTGCCTGAAATCTACGCAAACATTTTTTCACCCAATCTTGATGATACTTTCTGAAAATGATCAGTAAACCAATCCCACTTTGCTCACAAAATTTCGTTCTTCTAGGTTAAACCGTTCGTTTTAAGTAACCGTTTCATTTTGAGGTTTCACTCTGTTTTCTCCTATACGGATACATGTATTTGGAACTCTAAATCAAACACGGTTGTGCTAGCTCTTTGAAACTTGACCCAATAAAGAAGTTTCAAGTTCTATCTCTATGGTTTGTTTTCTGTTGATGTAGCCCTAAGGAGAGACTGGCGAGAATCACTTTCATGGAAAGGGGTTGCCAAGCTTTCAAAAAACTAGGAGTTGCCTGAAATCTCAGAAACCACATTTTCACCAAATCTTGATGATACTTTCAGGGAAAGATCAGTACACCAATCCCACTTGGCTCACAAAATTTCGTTCTTCTAGGTTAAACCGTTCGTTTGCAGTACCGTTTTCATTTTGAGGTTTCACTCTGTTTTCTCCTATACGGATATATGTATTTGGAACTCTAAATCAAACACGGTTTGTGCTAGCTCTTTGAAACTTGACCCAATAAAGCAGTTTCAAGTTCTATCTCTATGGTTTGATTGCTGTTGATGTAGCCCTAAGCAGAGACTGGCGAGAATCACTTTCATAGAAAGTGGTTGCCAAGCTTCCAAAAAATTACGAGTTGCCTGAAATCTCAGCAACCACTTTTTCACCCAATCTTGATGATACTATCAAGGAATGATCAGTACACCAATCCCACTTGGCTCACAAAATTTCGTTCTTCTAGATAAAACCGTTCGTTTGCAGTAACCGTTTTCATTTTGAGGTTTCACTCTGTTTTCTCCTATACGGATACATGTATTTGGAACTCTAAATCAAACACGGTTTGTGCTAGCTCTTTGAAACTTGACCCAATAAAGCAGTTTCAAGTTCTATCTCAGTGGTTTGTTTGCTGTTGATGTAGCCCTAAGGACAGACTGGCGAGAATCAGTTTCATGAAAAGGGGTTGCCAAGCTTTTAAAAACTACGAGTTGCCTGAAATCTCAGCAACCACTTTTTCACCCAATCTTGATGATACTTTCAGGGAATGATCAGTACACCAATCCCACTTGGCTCACCAAATTTCGTTCCTCTAGGTTAAACCGCTCATTTGCAGTAACCGTTTTCATTTTGAGGTTTCACTCTGTTTTTTTCTATACGGATACATGTATTTGGAACTCTAAATCAAACACGGTTTGTGCTAGCTCTTTGAAACTTGACCCAATAAAGAAGTTTCAAGTTCTATCTCTATGGTTTGTTTGCTGTTGACGTAGCCCTAAGAAGAGACTGGCGTGAATCACTTTCATGGAAAGGGGTTGCCAAGCTTTTAAAAAACTACGAGTTGCCTGAAATCTCAGCAACCACTTTTTCACCCAATCTTGATGATACTTTCAGGGAATGATCAGTACACAAATCCCACTTGGCTCACAAAATTTCGTTCCTCTAGATAAAAACGTTCGTTTGCAGTAACCGTTTTCATTTTGAGGTTTCACTCTGTTTTCTCCTATACGGATACATGTATTTGGAACTCTAAATCAAACACGGTTTGTGCTAGCTCTTTGAAACTTGACCTAATAAAGCAGTTTCAAGTTCTATCTCTATGGTTTGTTTGCTTTTGGTGTAGCCCTAAGCAGAGACTTTCGTGAATCACTTTCATGGAAAGGGGTTGCCAAGCTTCCAAAAAACTACGAGTTGCCTGAAATCTCAGCAAACACTTTTTCACCCAATCTTGATGATACTTTCAGGGAATGATCAGTACACCAATCCCACTTGGCTCACCAAATTTCGTTCTTCTAGATTAAACCGTTCGTTTGCTGTAACCGTTTTCATTTTGAGGTTTCACTCTGTTTTC
>NW_027521195.1:72569-112307 GCF_052094955.1 Ictidomys tridecemlineatus
AAGAGCTAGCACAAACCGTGTTCGATTTAGAGTTCCAAATACATGTATCCGTATAGGAGAAAACAGAGTGAAACCTCAAAATGAAAACGGTTTCTGCAAACGAACGGTTTTACCTAGAAGAATGAAATTTGGTGAGCCAAGTGGGATTGGTGTACTGATCATTACCTGAAAGTATCATCAAGATTGGGTGAAAAAGTGTTTGCTGAGATTTCAGGCCACGTAGTTTTTTAGAAGCTTGTCAACCCCTTTGCATGAAAGTGATTCTCGCAGTCTCTTCTTAGGGCTACATCAACAGCAAACAAACCATAGAGATAGAACTTGAAACTGCTTTATTGGGTCAAGTATCAAAGAGCTAGCACAAACCGTGTTTTATTTAAAGTTCCAAATACATGTATCCGTATAGGATAAAACAGAGTGAAACCTCAAAATGAAAAGGGTTACTGCAAACGAACGGTTTAACCTAGAAGAACGAAATTTGGTGAGCCACGTGGGATTGGTGTACTGATCATTCCCTGAAAGTATCATCAAGATTGGGTGAAAAAGTGTTTGCTGAGATTTCAGGCAACTCATAGTTTTTTGGAAGCTTGGCAACCACTTTCCATGAAAGTGATTCTCGCCAGTCTCTGCTTAGGGCTACATCAACAGCAAACAAACCATATAGATAGAACTTGAAACTGCTTTATTGGGTCAAGTTTCAAAGAGCTAGCACAAACCGTGTTTTATTTAAAGTTCCAAATACATGTGTCCGTATAGGATAAAACAGAGTGAAACCTCAAAATGAAAACGGTTACTGCAAACTAATGGTTTAAACTAAAAGAACGAAATTTGGTGAGCCAAGTGGGATTGGTGTACTGATCATTCCCTGAAAGTATCATCAAGATTTGGTGAAAATGTGGTTGTTGAGATATTAGGCAACTCGTAGTTTTTTGGAAGCTTTGCAACCCCTTTCCATGAAAGTGATTCTCGCCAGTCTTTCCTTAGGGCTACATCAACAGCAAACAAAGCACTGAGATAGAACTTGAAACTGCTTTATTGGGTCAAGTTTCAAAGAGCTAGCACAAACCGTGTTTGATTTAGAGTTCCAAATACATGTATCCTTATAGGAGAAAACCGAGTGAAACCTCAAAATGAAAACGGTTACTGCAAACGAACGGTTTTATCTAGAAGAACGAAATTTTGTGAGCCAAGTGGGATTGGTGTACTGATCATTCCCTGAAAGTATCATCAAGATTGTGTGAAAAAGTGGTTTCTGAGATTTTAGGCAACTCGTAGTTTTTTGGAAGCTTTGCAACCCCTTTTCATGAAACTGATTCTCTCCAGTCTGTCCTTAGGGCTACATAAACAGCAAACAAACCACTGAGATAGAACTAGAAACTGCTTTATTGGGTCAAGTTTCAAAGAGCTAGCACAAACCGTGTTTGATTTAGAGTTCCAAATACATATATTCGTATAGGAGAATACAGAGTGAAACCTCAAAATGAAAACGGTACTGCAAACGAACGGTTTTATCTAGAAAAACGAAATTTTGTGAGCCAAGTGGGATTGGTGTACTGATTATTCCCTGAAAGTATCATTAAGATTGGGTGAAAAAGTGGTTGCTTAGATTTAAGGCAACTCGTAGTTTTTTGGAAGCTTTGCAACTTCTTTTTATGAAAGTGATTCTCGCCAGTCTGTCCTTAGGGCTACATCAACAGCAAACAAACCAGTGAGATAGAACTTGAAACTGCTTTATTGGGTCAAGTTTCAAAGAGCTAGCACAAACCGTGTTTGATTTAGAGTTTAAAATACATGTATCCGTATAGGAGAAAACAGAGTGAAACCTCAAAATGAAAACGGTTACTGCAAACGAACGGTTTAACCTAGAAGAATGAAATTTTGTGAGCCAAGTGGGATTGGTGTACTGATCATTCCCTGAAAGTATCATCAAGATTGGGTGAAAAAGTGTTTGCTGAGATTTCAGGCAACTCGTAGTTTTTTGGAAGCTTGGCAACCCCTTTCCATGAAAGTGATTCAAGACAGTCTCTGTTTGGGCTACATCAACAGCAAAAAAACCATAGAGATAGAACTTGAAACTGCTTTATTGGGTCAAGTTTCAAAGAGCTAGCACAAACCGTGTTCGATTTAGAGTTCCAAATACATGTATCCGTATAGAAGAAAACAGAGTGAAACCTCAAAATGAAAACGGTTACTGCAAACGAACGGTTTAACCTAGAAGAACGAAATTTTGTGAGCCAAGTGGGATTGGTGTAGTGATCATATCCTGAAAGTATCATCAAGATTGGGTGAAAAAGTGGTTGCTGAGATTTCAGGCAACTCGTAGTTTTTTGGAAGCTTTGCAACCCCGTTTCATGAAACTGATTCTCGCCAGTCTGTCCTTAGGGCTACATCAACAGCAAACAAACCACTGAGATAGAACTTGAAACTGCTTTATTGGGTAAAGTTTCAAAGAGCTAGCACAAACCGTGTTTGATTTAGAGTTCCAAATACATGTATCCGTATAGGAGAAAACAGAGTGAAACCTCAAAATGAAAACGGTTACTGAAAACGAACGGTTTAACCTAGAAAAACGAAATTTTGTGAGCCAAGTGGGATTGGTGTACTGATCATTACCTGAAAGTATCATCAAGATTGGGTTAAAAAGTGTTTGCTGAGATTACAGGCAACACGTAGTTTTTTGGAAGCTTGGCAACCCCTTTCCATGAAAGTGATTCACGCCAGTCTCTGCTTAGGGCTACGTCAACAGCAAACAAAGCATAGAGATAGAACTTGAAACTGCTTTATTGGGTCAAGTTCCAAAGAGCTAGCACAAACCGTGTTTGATTTAGAGTTCCAAGTACATGTATCCGTATAGGAGAAAACAGAGTGAAACCTCAAAATGAAAACGGTTTCTGCAAACGAACGGTTTTACCTAGAAGAATGAAATTTGGTGAGCCAAGTGGGATTGGTGTACTGATCATTCCCTGAAAGTATCATCAAGATTGGGTGAAAAAGTGTTTGCTGAGATTTCAGGCCACGTAGTTATTTAGAAACTTGTCAACCCCTTTCCATGAAAGTGATTCTCGCAGTCTCTTCTTAGGGCTACATCAACAGCAAACAAACCATAGAGATAGAACTTGAAACTGCTTTATTGGGTCAAGTTTCAAAGAGCTAGCACAAACCGTGTTTTATTTAAAGTTCCAAATACATGTATCCGTATAGGATAAAACAGAGTGAAACCTCAAAATGAAAACGGTTACTGCAAACTAACGGTTTAACCTAGAAGAACGAAATTTTGTGAGCCAAGTGGGATTGGTGTACTGATCATTCCCTGAAAGTATCATCAAGATTTGGTGAAAATGTGGTTGTTGAGATTTTAGGCAACTCGTAGTTTTTTGGAAGCTTTGCAACCCCTTTCCATGAAAGTGATTCTCGCCAGTCTGTCCTTAGGGCTACATCAACAGCAAACAAACCACTGAGATAGAACTTGAAACTGCTTTATTGGGTCAAGTTTCAAAGAGCTAGCACAAACCGTGTGTGAT
Source organism: Ictidomys tridecemlineatus (assembly GCF_052094955.1). Classification (NCBI taxonomy): domain Eukaryota; kingdom Metazoa; phylum Chordata; class Mammalia; order Rodentia; family Sciuridae; genus Ictidomys; species Ictidomys tridecemlineatus. The sequence goes on from NW_027521195.1 coordinate 76,088, forward strand.
TTAGAGTTCCAAATACATGTATCCGTATAGGAGAAAACAGAGTGAAACCTCAAAATGAAAACGGTTACTGCAAACGAACGGTTTAACCTAGAAGAACGAAATTTGGTGAGCCAAGTGGGATTGGTGTACTGATCATTCCCTGAAAGTATCATCAAGATTGGGTGAAAAAGTGTTTGCTGAGATTTCAGGCAACTCATAGTTTTTTGGAAGCTTGGCAACCCCTTTCCATGAAAGTGATTCACGAGAGTCTCTGTTTGGGCTACATCAACAGCAAAAAAAACCATAGAGATAGAACTTGAAACTGCTTTATTGGGTCACGTTTCAAAGAGCTAGCACAAACCGTGTTTGATTTAGAGTTCCAAATACATGTATCCTTATAGGAGAAAACAGAGTGAAACCTAAAAATGAAAACGGTTACTGCAAACGAACGGTTTAACCTAGAAGAACGAAATTTTGTGAGCCAAGTGGGATTGGTGTACTGATCATTCCCTGAAGGTATCATCAAGATTGGGTGAAAAAGTGGTTGCTGAGATTTCAGGCAACTCGTAGTTTTTTGGAAGCTTTGCAACCCCTTTTAATGAAACTGATTCTCGCCAGTCTGTCCTTAGGGCTACATCAACAGCAAACAAACCACTGAGATAGAACTAGAAACTGCTTTATTGGGTGAAGTTTCAAAGAGCTAGCACAAACCGTGTTTGATTTAGAGTTCCAAATACATATATCCGTATAGGAGAAAACAGAGTGAAACCTCAAAATTAAAACGGTACTGCAAACGAACGGTTTTATCTAGAAAAACGAAATTTTGTGAGCCAAGTGGGATTGGTGTACTGATTATTCCCTGAAAGTATCCTCAAGATTGGGTGAAAAAGTGGTTGCTTAGATTTAAGGCAACTCGTAGTTTTTTGGAAGCTTTGCAACCCCTTTCCATGAAAGTGATTCTCGCCAGTCTGTCCTTAGGGCTACATCAACAGCAAACAAACCACTGAGATAGAACTTGAAACTGCTTTATTGGGTCACGTTTCAAAGAGCTAGCACAAACCGTGTTTGATTTAGAGTTCCAAGTACATGTATCCGTATAGGAGAAAACAGAGTGAAACCTCAAAATGAAAACGGTTTCTGCAAACGAACGGTTTTACCTAGAAGAATGAAATTTGGTGAGCCAAGTGGGATTGGTGTACTGATCATTCCCTGAAAGTATCATCAAGATTGGGTGAAAAAGTGTTTGCTGAGATTTCAGGAAATTCGTAGTTTTTTGGAAGCTTGGCAACCCCTTTCCATGAAAGTGATTCACGACAGTCTCTGTTTGGGCTACATCAACAGCAAAAAAACCATAGAGATAGAACTTGAAATGCTTTATTGGGTCAAGTTTCAAAGAGCTAGCACAAACCGTGTTCGATTTAGAGTTCCAAATACATGTATCCGTATAGGAGAAAACAGAGTGAAACCTCAAAATGAAAACGGTTACTGCAAACGAACGGTTTAACCTAGAAGAACGAAATTTTGTGAGCCAAGTGGGATTGGTGTACTGATCATTCCCTGAAAGTATCATCAAGATTTGGTGAAAATGTGGTTTCTGAGATTTCAGGCAACTCGTAGTTTTTTGAAAGCTTGGCAACCCCTTTCCATGAAAGTGATTCTCGCCAGTCTATGCTTAGGGCTACATCAACAGAAAACAAACCATAGAGATAGAACTTGAAACTTCTTTATTGGGTCAAGTTTGAAAGAGGTAGCACAAACCGTGTTTGATTTAGAGTTCCAAATACATGTATCCGTATAGGAGAAAACAGAGTGAAACCTCAAAATGAAAACGGTTACTGAAAACGAACGGTTTAATCTAGAAAAACGAAATTTTGTGAGCCAAGTGAGATTGGTGTACTGATCATTCCCTGAAAGTATCATCAAGATTGGGTGAAAAAGTGTTTGCTTAGATTTCAGGCAACTCGTAGTTTTTTGGAAGCTTGGCAACCCCCTTCCATGAAAGTGATTCTCGCCAGTCTCTGCTTAAGGCTACATCAACAGCAAACAAACCATAGAGATAGAATTTGAAACTCCTTCATTGGATCAAGTTTCAAAGAGCTAGCACAAACCTTGTTTGATTTACAGTTCTAAATACATGTATCCATATAGGAGAAAACAGAGTGAAACCTCAAAATGAAAACGGTTACAGCAAACGAACGGTTTAATCTAGAAGAACGAAATTTGGTGAGCCAAGTGGGATTGGTGTACTGATCATTCCCTGAAAGTATCATCAAGATTGGGTGAAAAAGTGTTTGCTGAGATTTCAGGCAACTCGTAGTTTTTTGGAAGCTTGGCAACCCCTTTCCATGAAAGTGATGCACGAAAGTCTCTGCTTAGGGCTACACCAACAGCAAACACACCATAGAGATAGAACTTGAAACTGCTTCATTAGGTAAAGTTTCAAAGAGCTAGCACAAACCGTGTTTGATTTAGAGTTCCAAATACATGTATCCGTATAGGAGAAAACAGAGTGAAACCTCAAAATGAAAACGGTTACTGCAAACGAACGGTTTTATCTTGAGGAACGAAATTTTGTGAGCCAAGTGGGATTGGTGTACTGATCATTCCCTGAAAGTATCATCAAGATTGGGTGAAAAAGTTGTTGCTGAGAATTCAGGCAACTCGTAGTTTTTTAAAAGCTTGGCAACCCCTTTCCATGAAAGTGATTCACACCAGTCTCATCTCAGGGCTACGTAAACAGCAAACAAACCATAGAGATAGAACTTGAAACTGCTTTATTGTGTCAAGTTTCAAGGAGCTAGCACAAACCGTGTTTGATTTAGAGTTCCAAATACATGTATCCGTATAGAAGAAAACAGAGTGAAACCTCAAAATGAAAACGGTTACTGCAAATGAGCGGTTTAACCTAGAAGAACAAAATTTGGTGAGCCAAGTGGGATTGGTGTTCTGATCATTCCCTGAAAGTATCATCAAGATTGGGTGAAAAAGTGTTTGCTGAGATTTCAGGCAACTCGTAGTTTTTTGGAAGCTTGGCAACCCCTTTCCATGAAAGTGATTCTCGCCAGTCTCTGCTTAGGGCTACATCAACAGCAAACAAACCATAGAGATAGAACTTGAAACTGCTTCATTGGGTCTAGTTTCAAAGAGCTAGCACAAACCGTGTTTGATTTACAGTTCCAAATACATGTATCCGTATAGGAGATAACAGAGTGAAATTTCAAAATGAAAATGGTTACTGCAAACGAACGGTTTAACCTAGAAGAACGAAATTTTGTGAGCCAAGTGGGATTGGTGTACTGATCATTCCCTGAAGGTATCATCAAGATTGGGTGAAAAAGTGGTTGCTGAGATTTCAGGCAACTCCTAGTTTTTTGGAAGCTTTGCAACCCCTTTTCATGAAACTGATTCTCGCCAGTCTGTTCTTAGGGCTACATCAACAGCAAACAAAGCACTGAGATAGAACTTGAAACTGCTTTATTGGGTCAAGTTTCAAAGAGCTAGCACAAACCGTGTTTGATTTAGAGTTCCAAATACATGTATCCGTATAGGAGAAAACAGAGTGAAACCTCAAAATGAAAACGGTACTGCAAACGAACGGTTTAACCTAGAAGAACGAAATTTTGTGAGCCAAGTGGGATTGGTGTACTGATCATTCCCTGAAAGTTTCATCAAGATTTGGTGAAAATGTGGTTTCTGAGATTTCAGGCAACTCGTAGTTTTTTGAAAGCTTGGCAACCCCTTTCCATGAAAGTGATTCTCGCCAGTCTCTGCTTAGGGCTACATCAACAGAAAACAAACCATAGAGATAGAACTTGAAACTTCTTTATTGGGTCAAGTTTCAAAGAGCTAGCACAAACCGTGTTTGATTTAGAGTTCCAAATACATGTATCCGTATAGGAGAAAACAGAGTGAAACCTCAAAATGAAAACGGTTACTGAAAACGAACGGTTTAACCTAGAAAAACGAAATTTTGTGAGCAAATTGGGATTGGTGTACTGATCATTCCCTGAAAGTATCATCAAGATTGGGTGAAAAAGTGTTTGCTTAGATTTCAGGCAACTCGTAGTTTTTTGGAAGCTTGGCAACCCCCATCCATGAAAGTGAATCTCGCCAGTCTCTGCTTAAGGCTACATCAACAGCAAACAAACCATAGAGATAGAACTTGAAACTGCTTCATTGGATTAAGTTTCAAAGAGCTAGCACAAACCGTGTTTGATTTACAGTTCCAAATACATGTATCCATATAGGAGAAAACAGAGTGAAACCTCAAAATGAAAACGGTTACAGCAAACGAACGGTTTAATCTAGAAGAACGAAATTTGGTGAGCCAAGTGGGATTGGTGTACTGATCATTCCCTGAAAGTATCATCAAGATTGGGTGAAAAAGTGTTTGCTGAGATTTCAGGCAACTCGTAGTTATTTGGAAGCTTGGCAACCCCTTTCCATGAAAGTGATTCACGAAAGTCTCTGCTTAGGGCTACACCAACAGCAAACAAACCATAGAGATAGAACTTGAAACTGCTTTATTAGGTCAAGTTTCAAAGAGCTAGCACAAACCGTGTTTGATTTAGAGTTCCAAATACATGTATCCGTATAGGAGAAAACAGAGTGAAACCTCAAAATGAAAACGGTTACTGCAAACGAATGGTTTTATCTAGAGAAACGAAATTTTGTGAGCCCAGTGGGATTGTTGTACTGATCATTCCCTGAAAGTATCATCAAGATTGGGTGAAAAAGTGGTTGCTGAGATTTCAGGCAACTCGTAGTTTTTTAAAAGCTTGGCAACCCCTTTCCATGAAAGTGATTCACGCCAGTCTCTTCTTAGGGCTACGTCAACAGCAAACAAACCATAGAGATAGAACTTGAAACTTCTTTATTGGGTCAAGTTTCAAAGAGCTAGCACAAACCGTGTTTGATTTAGAGTTCCAAATACATGTATCCGTATAGAAGAAAACAGAGTGAAACCTCAAAATTAAAACGGTTACTGCAAATGAGCGGTTTAACCTAGAAGAACAAAATTTGGTGAGCCAAGTGGGATTGGTGTACTGATCATTCCCTGAAAGTATCATCAAGATTGGGTGAAAAAGTGTTTGCTGAGATTTCAGGAAATTCGTAGTTTTTTGGAAGCTTGGCAACCCCTTTCCATGAAAGTGATTCACGACAGTCTCTGTTTGGGCTACATCAACAGCAAAAAAACCATAGAGATAGAACTTGAAATGCTTTATTGGGTCAAGTTTCAAAGAGCTAGCACAAACCGTGTTCGATTTAGAGTTCCAAATACATGTATCCGTATAGGAGAAAACAGAGTGAAACCTCAAAATGAAAACGGTTACTGCAAACGAACGGTTTAACCTAGAAGAACGAAATTTTGTGAGCCAAGTGGGATTGGTGTACTGATCATTCCCTGAAAGTATCATCAAGATTTGGTGAAAATGTGGTTTCTGAGATTTCAGGCAACTCGTAGTTTTTTGAAAGCTTGGCAACCCCTTTCCATGAAAGTGATTCTCGCCAGTCTATGCTTAGGGCTACATCAACAGAAAACAAACCATAGAGATAGAACTTGAAACTTCTTTATTGGGTCAAGTTTGAAAGAGGTAGCACAAACCGTGTTTGATTTAGAGTTCCAAATACATGTATCCGTATAGGAGAAAACAGAGTGAAACCTCAAAATGAAAACGGTTACTGAAAACGAACGGTTTAATCTAGAAAAACGAAATTTTGTGAGCCAAGTGAGATTGGTGTACTGATCATTCCCTGAAAGTATCATCAAGATTGGGTGAAAAAGTGTTTGCTTAGATTTCAGGCAACTCGTAGTTTTTTGGAAGCTTGGCAACCCCCTTCCATGAAAGTGATTCTCGCCAGTCTCTGCTTAAGGCTACATCAACAGCAAACAAACCATAGAGATAGAATTTGAAACTCCTTCATTGGATCAAGTTTCAAAGAGCTAGCACAAACCTTGTTTGATTTACAGTTCTAAATACATGTATCCATATAGGAGAAAACAGAGTGAAACCTCAAAATGAAAACGGTTACAGCAAACGAACGGTTTAATCTAGAAGAACGAAATTTGGTGAGCCAAGTGGGATTGGTGTACTGATCATTCCCTGAAAGTATCATCAAGATTGGGTGAAAAAGTGTTTGCTGAGATTTCAGGCAACTCGTAGTTTTTTGGAAGCTTGGCAACCCCTTTCCATGAAAGTGATGCACGAAAGTCTCTGCTTAGGGCTACACCAACAGCAAACACACCATAGAGATAGAACTTGAAACTGCTTCATTAGGTAAAGTTTCAAAGAGCTAGCACAAACCGTGTTTGATTTAGAGTTCCAAATACATGTATCCGTATAGGAGAAAACAGAGTGAAACCTCAAAATGAAAACGGTTACTGCAAACGAACGGTTTTATCTTGAGGAACGAAATTTTGTGAGCCAAGTGGGATTGGTGTACTGATCATTCCCTGAAAGTATCATCAAGATTGGGTGAAAAAGTTGTTGCTGAGAATTCAGGCAACTCGTAGTTTTTTAAAAGCTTGGCAACCCCTTTCCATGAAAGTGATTCACACCAGTCTCATCTCAGGGCTACGTAAACAGCAAACAAACCATAGAGATAGAACTTGAAACTGCTTTATTGTGTCAAGTTTCAAGGAGCTAGCACAAACCGTGTTTGATTTAGAGTTCCAAATACATGTATCCGTATAGAAGAAAACAGAGTGAAACCTCAAAATGAAAACGGTTACTGCAAATGAGCGGTTTAACCTAGAAGAACAAAATTTGGTGAGCCAAGTGGGATTGGTGTTCTGATCATTCCCTGAAAGTATCATCAAGATTGGGTGAAAAAGTGTTTGCTGAGATTTCAGGCAACTCGTAGTTTTTTGGAAGCTTGGCAACCCCTTTCCATGAAAGTGATTCTCGCCAGTCTCTGCTTAGGGCTACATCAACAGCAAACAAACCATAGAGATAGAACTTGAAACTGCTTCATTGGGTCTAGTTTCAAAGAGCTAGCACAAACCGTGTTTGATTTACAGTTCCAAATACATGTATCCGTATAGGAGATAACAGAGTGAAATTTCAAAATGAAAATGGTTACTGCAAACGAACGGTTTAACCTAGAAGAACGAAATTTTGTGAGCCAAGTGGGATTGGTGTACTGATCATTCCCTGAAGGTATCATCAAGATTGGGTGAAAAAGTGGTTGCTGAGATTTCAGGCAACTCCTAGTTTTTTGGAAGCTTTGCAACCCCTTTTCATGAAACTGATTCTCGCCAGTCTGTTCTTAGGGCTACATCAACAGCAAACAAAGCACTGAGATAGAACTTGAAACTGCTTTATTGGGTCAAGTTTCAAAGAGCTAGCACAAACCGTGTTTGATTTAGAGTTCCAAATACATGTATCCGTATAGGAGAAAACAGAGTGAAACCTCAAAATGAAAACGGTACTGCAAACGAACGGTTTAACCTAGAAGAACGAAATTTTGTGAGCCAAGTGGGATTGGTGTACTGATCATTCCCTGAAAGTATCATCAAGATTTGGTGAAAATGTGGTTTCTGAGATTTCAGGCAACTCGTAGTTTTTTGAAAGCTTGGCAACCCCTTTCCATGAAAGTGATTCTCGCCAGTCTCTGCTTAGGTCTACATCAACAGAAAACAAACCATAGAGATAGAACTTGAAACTTCTTTATTGGGTCAAGTTTCAAAGAGCTAGCACAAACCGTGTTTGATTTAGAGTTCCAAATACATGTATCCATATAGGAGAAAACAGAGTGAAACCTCAAAATGAAAACGGTTACTGAAAACGAACGGTTTAACCTAGAAAAACGAAATTTTGTGAGCAAATTGGGATTGGTGTACTGATCATTCCCTGAAAGTATCATCAAGATTGGGTGAAAAAGTGTTTGCTTAGATTTCAGGCAACTCGTAGTTTTTTGGAAGCTTGGCAACCCCCATCCATGAAAGTGAATCTCGCCAGTCTCTGCTTAAGGCTACATCAACAGCAAAAAAACCATAGAGATAGAACTTGAAACTGCTTCATTGGATTAAGTTTCAAAGAGCTAGCACAAACCGTGTTTGATTTACAGTTCCAAATACATGTATCCATATAGGAGAAAACAGAGTGAAACCTCAAAATGAAAACGGTTACAGCAAACGAACGGTTTAATCTAGAAGAACGAAATTTGGTGAGCCAAGTGGGATTGGTGTACTGATCATTCCCTGAAAGTATCATCAAGATTGGGTGAAAAAGTGTTTGCTGAGATTTCAGGCAACTCGTAGTTATTTGGAAGCTTGGCAACCCCTTTCCATGAAAGTGATTCACGAAAGTCTCTGCTTAGGGCTACACCAACAGCAAACAAACCATAGAGATAGAACTTGAAACTGCTTTATTAGGTCAAGTTTCAAAGAGCTAGCACAAACCGTGTTTGATTTAGAGTTCCAAATACATGTATCCGTATAGGAGAAAACAGAGTGAAACCTCAAAATGAAAACGGTTACTGCAAACGAATGGTTTTATCTAGAGAAACGAAATTTTGTGAGCCCAGTGGGATTGTTGTACTGATCATTCCCTGAAAGTATCATCAAGATTGGGTGAAAAAGTGGTTGCTGAGATTTCAGGCAACTCGTAGTTTTTTAAAAGCTTGGCAACCCCTTTCCATGAAAGTGATTCACGCCAGTCTCTTCTTAGGGCTACGTCAACAGCAAACAAACCATAGAGATAGAACTTGAAACTTCTTTATTGGGTCAAGTTTCAAAGAGCTAGCACAAACCGTGTTTGATTTAGAGTTCCAAATACATGTATCCGTATAGAAGAAAACAGAGTGAAACCTCAAAATTAAAACGGTTACTGCAAATGAGCGGTTTAACCTAGAAGAACAAAATTTGGTGAGCCAAGTGGGATTGGTGTACTGATCATTCCCTGAAAGTATCATCAAGATTGGGTGAAAAAGTGTGTGCTGAGATTTCAGGCAACTCGTAGTTTTTTAAAAGCTTGGCAACCCCTTTCCATGAAACTTATTCTCGCCAGTCTGTCCTTAGGGCTACATCCACAGCAAACAAACCACTGAGATAGAACTTGAAACTGCTTTATTGGGTCAAGTTTCAAAGAGCTAGCTCAAACCGTGTTTGATTTAGAGTTCCAAATACATGTATCCGTATAGGAGAAAACAGAGTGAAACCTCAAAATGAAAACGGTTACTGCAAACGAACGGTTTTATCTAGAAGAACGAAATTTTGTGAGCCAAGTGGGATTGGTGTACTGATCATTCCTTGATAGTATCATCAAGATTGGGTGAAAAAGTGGTTGCTGAGATTTCAGGCAACTCGTAGTTTTTTGGAAGCTTTGCAACCCCTTTTCATGAAACTGATTCTCGCCAGTCTGTCCTTAGGGCTACATCAAAAGCAAACAAACCACTGAGATAGAACTAGAAACTGCTTTATTGGGTCAAGTTTCAAAGAGCTAGCACAAACCGTGTTTGATTTACAGTTCCAAATACATGTATCCATATAGGAGAAAACAGAGTGAAACCTCAAAATGAAAACGGTTACAGCAAACGAACGGTTTAATTTAGAAGAACGAAATTTGGTGAGCCAAGTGGGATTGGTGTACTGATCATTCCCTGAAAGTATCATCAAGATTGGGTGAAAAAGTGTTTGCTGAGATTTCAGGCAACTCGTAGTTTTTTGGAAGCTTGGCAACCCCTTTCCATGAAAGTGATGCACGAAAGTCTCTGCTGAGGGCTACACCAACAGCAAACAAACCATAGAGATAGAACTTGAAACTGCTTCATTAGGTAAAGTTTCAAAGAGCTAGCACAAACCGTGTTTGATTTAGAATTCCAAATACATGTATCCGTATAGGAGAAAACAGAGTGAAACCTCAAAATGAAAACGGTTACTGCAAACGAACGGTTTTATCTAGAGGAACGAAATTTTGTGAGCCAAGTGGGATTGGTGTACTGATCATTCCCTGAAAGTATCATCAAGATTGGGTGAAAAAGTTGTTGCTGAGATTTCAGGCAACTCGTAGTTTTTTAAAAGCTTTGCAACCCCTTTCCATGAAAGTGATTCACGCCAGTCTCATCTCATGGCTACGTAAACAGCAAACAAACCATAGAGATAGAACTTGAAACTGCTTTATTGTGTCAAGTTTCAAGGAGCTAGCACAAACCGTGTTTGATTTAGAGTTCCAAATACATGTATCCGTATAGAAGAAAACAGAGTGAAACCTCAAAATGAAAACGGTTACTGCAAATGAGCGGTTTAACCTAGAAGAACAAAATTTGGTGAGCCAAGTGGGATTGGTGTTCTGATCATTCCCTGAAAGTATCATCAAGATTGGGTGAAAAAGTGTTTGCTGAGATTTCAGGCAACTCGTAGTTTTTTGGAAGCTTGGCAACCCCTTTCCATGAAAGTGATTCTCGACACTCTCTGCTTAGCGCTACATCAACAGCAAACAAACCATAGAGATAGAACTTGAAACTGCTTCATTGGGTCTAGTTTCAAAGAGCTAGCACAAACCGTGTTTGTTTTACAGTTCCAAATACATGTATCCGTATAGGAGATAACAGAGTGAAATTTCAAAATGAAAATGGTTACTGCAAACGAACGGTTTAACCTAGAAGAACGAAATTTTGTGAGCCAAGTGGGATTGGTGTACTGATCATTCCCTGAAGGTATCATCAAGATTGGGTGAAAAAGTGGTTGCTGAGATTTCAGGCAACTCGTAGTTTTTTGGAAGCTTTGCAACCCCTTTTCATGAAACTGATTCTCGCCAGTCTGTTCTTAGGGCTACATCAACAGCAAACAAAGCACTGAGATAGAACTTGAAACTGCTTTATTGGGTCAAGTTTCAAAGAGCTAGCACAAACCGTGTTTGATTTAGAGTTCCAAATACATGTATCCGTATAGGAGAAAACAGAGTGAAACCTCAAAATGAAAACGGTTACTGTAAACGAACGGTTTTATCTAGAAGAACGAAATTTTGTGAGCCAAGTGGGATTGGTGTACTGATCATTCCCTGATAGTATCATCAAGATTGGGTGAAAAAGTGGTTGCTGAGATTTCAGGCAACTCGTAGTTTTTTGGAAGCTTTGCAACCCCTTTTCATGAAACTGATTCTCGCCAGTCTGTCCTTAGGGCTACATAAACAGCAAACAAACCACTGAGATAGAACTAGAAACTGCTTTATTGGGTCAAGTTTCAAAGAGCTAGCACAAACCGTGTTTGATTTAGAGTTCCAAATACATATATCCGTATAGGAGAAAACAGAGTGAAACCTCAAAATGAAAACGGTTACTGCAAACGAACGGTTTTATCTAGAGGAACGAAATTTTGTGAGCCAAGTGGGATTGGTGTACTGATCATTCCCTGAAAGTATCATCAAGATTGGGTGAAAAAGTTGTTGCTGAGATTTCAGGCAACTCGTAGTTTTTTAAAAGCTTTGCAACCCCTTTCCATGAAAGTGATTCACGCCAGTCTCATCTCATGGCTACGTAAACAGCAAACAAACCATAGAGATAGAACTTGAAACTGCTTTATTGTGTCAAGTTTCAAGGAGCTAGCACAAACCGTGTTTGATTTAGAGTTCCAAATACATGTATCCGTATAGAAGAAAACAGAGTGAAACCTCAAAATGAAAACGGTTACTGCAAATGAGCGGTTTAACCTAGAAGAACAAAATTTGGTGAGCCAAGTGGGATTGGTGTTCTGATCATTCCCTGAAAGTATCATCAAGATTGGGTGAAAAAGTGTTTGCTGAGATTTCAGGCAACTCGTAGTTTTTTGGAAGCTTGGCAACCCCTTTCCATGAAAGTGATTCTCGACACTCTCTGCTTAGCGCTACATCAACAGCAAACAAACCATAGAGATAGAACTTGAAACTGCTTCATTGGGTCTAGTTTCAAAGAGCTAGCACAAACCGTGTTTGATTTACAGTTCCAAATACATGTATAAGTATAGGAGATAACAGAGTGAAATTTCAAAATGAAAATGGTTACTGCAAACGAACGGTTTAACCTAGAAGAACGAAATTTTGTGAGCCAAGTGGGATTGGTGTACTGATCATTCCCTGAAGGTATCATCAAGATTGGGTGAAAAAGTGGTTGCTGAGATTTCAGGCAACTCGTAGTTTTTTGGAAGCTTTGCAACCCCTTTTCATGAAACTGATTCTCGCCAGTCTGTTCTTAGGGCTACATCAACAGCAAACAAAGCACTGAGATAGAACTTGAAACTGCTTTATTGGGTCAAGTTTCAAAGAGCTAGCACAAACCGTGTTTGATTTAGAGTTCCAAATACATGTATCCGTATAGGAGAAAACAGAGTGAAACCTCAAAATGAAAACGGTTACTGTAAACGAACGGTTTTATATAGAAGAACGAAATTTTGTGAGCCAAGTGGGATTGGTGTACTGATCATTCCCTGATAGTATCATCAAGATTGGGTGAAAAAGTGGTTGCTGAGATTTCAGGCAACTCGTAGTTTTTTGGAAGCTTTGCAACCCCTTTTCATGAAACTGATTCTCGCCAGTCTGTCCTTAGGGCTACATAAACAGCAAACAAACCACTGAGATAGAACTAGAAACTGCTTTATTGGGTCAAGTTTCAAAGAGCTAGCACAAACCGTGTTTGATTTAGAGTTCCAAATACATATATCCGTATAGGAGAAAACAGAGTGAAACCTCAAAATGACAACGGTACTGCAAACGAACGGTTTAACCTAGAAGAACGAAATTTTGTGAGCCAAGTGGGATTGGTGTACTGATCATTCCCTGAAAGTATCATCAAGATTTGGTGAAAATGTGGTTTCTGAGATTTCAGGCAACTCGTAGTTTTTTGAAAGCTTGGCAACCCCTTTCCATGAAAGTGATTCTCGCCAGTCTCTGCTTAGGGCTACATCAACAGAAAACAAACCATAGAGATAGAACTTGAAACTTCTTTATTGGGTCAAGTTTCAAAGAGCTAGCACAAACCGTGTTTGATTTAGAGTTCCAAATACATGTATCCGTATAGGAGAAAACAGAGTGAAACCTCAAAATGAAAACGGTTACTGAAAACGAACGGTTTAACCTAGAAAAACGAAATTTTGTGAGCAAATTGGGATTGGTGTACTGATCATTCCCTGAAAGTATCATCAAGATTGGGTGAAAAAGTGTTTGCTTAGATTTCAGGCAACTCGTAGTTTTTTGGAAGCTTGGCAACCCCCATCCATGAAAGTGAATCTCGCCAGTCTCTGCTTAAGGCTACATCAACAGCAAACAAACCATAGAGATAGAACTTGAAACTGCTTCATTGGATCAAGTTTCAAAGAGCTAGCACAAACCGTGTTTGATTTACAGTTCCAAATACATGTATCCATATAGGAGAAAACAGAGTGAAACCTCAAAATGAAAACGGTTACAGCAAACGAACGGTTTAATCTAGAAGAACGAAATTTGGTGAGCCAAGTGGGATTGGTGTACTGATCATTCCCTGAAAGTATCATCAAGATTGGGTGAAAAAGTGTTTGCTGAGATTTCAGGCAACTCGTAGTTATTTGAAGCTTGGCAACCCCTTTCCATGAAAGTGATTCACGAAAGTCTCTTCTTAGGGCTACGTCAACAGCAAACAAACCATAGAGATAGAACTTGAAACTTCTTTATTGGGTCACGTTTCAAAGAGCTAGCACAAACCGTGTTTGATTTAGAGTTCCAAATACATGTATCCGTATAGAAGAAAACAGAGTGAAACCTCAAAATGAAAACGGTTACTGCAAATGAGCGGTTTAACCTAGAAGAACAAAATTTGGTAAGCCAAGTGGGATTGGTGTACTGATCATTCCCTGAAAGTATCATCAAGATTGGGTGAAAAAGTGGTTGCTGAGATTTCAGGCAACTCGTAGTTTTTTAAAAGCTTGGCAACCCCTTTCCATGAAACTGATTCTCGCCAGTCTGTCCTTAGGGCTACATCAACAGCAAACAAACCACTGAGATAGAACTTGAAACTGCTTTATTGGGTCAAGTTTCAAAGAGCTAGCTCAAACCGTGTTTGATTTAGAGTTCCAAATACATGTATCCATATATGAGAAAACAGAGTGAAACCTCAAAATGAAAACGGTTACTGCAAACGAACGGTTTTATCTAGAAGAACGAAATTTTGTGAGCCAAGTGGGATTGGTGTACTGATCATTCCTTGATAGTATCATCAAGATTGGGTGAAAAAGTGGTTGCTGAGATTTCAGGCAACTCGTAGTTTTTTGGAAGCTTTGCAACCCCTTTTCATGAAACTGATTCTCGCCAGTCTGTCCTTAGGGCTACATCAAAAGCAAACAAACCACTGAGATAGAACTAGAAACTGCTTTATTGGGTCAAGTTTCAAAGAGCTAGCACAAACCGTGTTTGATTTAGAGTTCCAAATATATATATCCGTATAGGAGAAAACAGAGTGAAACCTCAAAATGAAAACGGTACTGCAAACGAACGGTTTAACCTGGAAGAACGAAATTTTGTGAGCCAAGTGGGATTGGTGTACTGATCATTCCCTGAAAGTATCATCAAGATTTGGTGAAAATGTGGTTTCTGAGATTTCAGGCAACTCGTAGTTTTTTGAAAGCTTGGCAACCCCTTTCCATGAAAGTGATTCTCGCCAGTCTCTGCTTAGGGCTACATCAACAGAAAACAAACCATAGAGATAGAACTTGAAACTTCTTTATTGGATCAAGTTTCAAAGAGCTAGCACAAACCGCGTTTGATTTAGAGTTCCAAATACATGTATCCGTATAGGAGAAAACAGAGTGAAACCTCAAAATGAAAATGGTTACTGAAAACGAACGGTTTTAACATAGAAAAACGAAATTTTGTGAGCCAAGTGGGATTGGTGTACTGATCATTCCCTGAAAGTATCATCAAGATTGGGTGAAAAAGTGTTTGCTTAGATTTCAGGCAACTCGTAGTTTTTTGGAAGCTTGGCAACCCCCTTCCATGAAAGTGATTCTCGCCAGTCTCTGCTTAAGGCTACATCAACAGCAAACAAACCATAGAGATAGAACTTGAAACTGCTTCATTGGATCAAGTTTAAAAGAGCTAGCACAAACCGTGTTTGATTTACAGTTCCAAATACATATATCCATATAGGAGAAAACAGAGTGAAACCTCAAAATGAAAACGGTTACAGCAAACGAACGGTTTAATCTAGAAGAACGAAATTTGATGAGCCAAGTGGTATTGGTGTACTGATCATTCCCTGAAAGTATCATCAAGATTGGGTGAAAAAGTGTTTGCTGAGATTTCAGGCAACTCGTAGTTTTTTTGGAAGCTTGGCAACCCCTTTCCATGAAAGTGATTCACGAAAGTCTCTGCTTAGGGCTACACCAACAGCAAACAAACCATAGAGATAGAACTTGAAACTGCTTCATTAGGTAAAGTTTCAAAGAGCTAGCACAAACCGTGTTTGATTTAGAGTTCCAAATACATGTATCCGTATAGGAGAAAACAGAGTGAAACCTCAAAATGAAAACGGTTACTGCAAACGAACGGTTTTATCTAGAGGAACGAAATTTTGTGAGCCAAGTGGGATTGGTGTACTGATCATTCCCTGAAAGTATCATCAAGATTGGGTGAAAAAGTGTTTGCTGAGATTTCAGGAAACTCGTAGTTTTTTAAAAGCTTGGCAACCCCTTTCCATGAAAGTGATTCACGCCAGTCTCTTCTTAGGGCTACATCAACAGCAAACAAACCATAGAGATAGAACTTGAAACTGCTTCATTGGGTCAAGTTTCAAAGAGCTAGCACAAACCGTGTTTGATTTAGAGTTCCAAATACATGTATCCGTATAGGAGAAAACAGAGTGAAACCTCAAAATTAAAACGTTTACTGCAAACGAACGGTTTAACCTAGAAGAACGAAATTTGGTGAGCCAAGTGGGATTGGTGTACTGATCATTCCCTGAAAGTATCATCAAGATTTGGTGAAAAAGTGTTTGCTGAGATTTCAGGCAACTCGTAGTTTTTTGGAAGCTTGGCAACCCCTTTTTATGAAAGTGATTCTCGCCAGTCTCTGCTTAGGGCTACATCAACAGCAAACAAACCCCTGAGATAGAACTTGAAACTGCTTTATTGGGTCAAGTTTCAAAGAGCTAGCACAAACCGTGTTTGATTTAGAGTTCCAAATACATGTATCCGTATAGGAGAAAACAGAGTGAAACCTCAAAATGAAAACGGTTACTGCAAACGAACGTTTTAACCTAGAAGAACGAAATTTGGCGAGCCAAGTGGGATTGGTGTACTGATCATTCCCTGAATGTATCATCAAGATTGGGTGAAAAAGTGTTTGCTGAGATTTCAGGCAACTCGTAGTTTTTTGGAAGCTTGGCAACCCCTTTCTATGAAAGTGATTCTCGCCAGTCTCTGCTTAGGGCTACATCAACAGCAAACAAACCACGGAGATAGAACTTGAAACTTCTTTATTGGGTCAAGTTACAAAGAGCTTGCACAAACCGTGTTTGATTTAGAGTTCCAAATACATGAATCCGTATAGGAGAAAACAGAGTGAAACCTCAAAATGAAAATGGTTACTGCAAACGAGCGGTTTAACCTAGAAGAACGAATTATGGTGAGCCAAGTGGGATTGGTGTACTGATCATTCCCTGAAAGTATCATCAAGATTGGGTGAAAAAGTGTTTGGTGAGATTTCAGGCAACTCGTAGTTTTTTGGAAGCTTGGCAGGCCCTTTCCATGAAAGTGATTCTCGCCAGTCTCTGCTTAGGGCTACATCAACAGCAAACAAACCATTGAGATAGAACTTGAAGCTGCTTTATGGTGTCAAGTTTCAAAGAGCTAGCACAAACCGTGTTTCATTTAGAGTTCCAAATACATGTATCCCTATAGGAGAAAACAGAGTGAAACCTCAAAATGAAACCGGTTACTGCCAACGAACGGTTTCACCTAGAAGAACGAGATTTGGCGATCCAAGTGGGATTTTTGTACTGACCATTACTTGAAAGTTTCATCAAGATTGGGTGAAAAAGTGTGTGCTGAGATTTCAGGCAACTCGTAGTTTTTTGGAAGCTTGGCAGGCCCTTTCCATGAAAGTGATTCTCGCCAGTCTCTGCTTAGGGCTACATCAACAGCAAACAAACCATAGAGATAGAACTTGAAACTGCTTTATTGTGTCAAGTTTCAAAGAGCTAGCAAAAACCGTGTTTGATTTTAGAGTTCCAAATACATGTATCCCTATAGGAGAAAACAGAGTGAAACCTCAAAATGAAACCGGTTACTGCCAACGAACGGTTTCACCTAGAAGAACAAAATTTGGTGAGCCAAGTGGGATTGGTGTACTGATAATTTACTGAAAGTTTCATCAAGATTGGGTGAAAAAGTGTGTGCTGAGATTTCAGGCAACTCGTAGTTTTTTGGAAGCTTGGCAGGCCCTTTCCATGAAAGTGATTCTCGCCAGTCTCTGCTTAGGGCTACATCAACAGCAAACAAACCATTGAGATAGAACTTGAAACTGCTTTATTGTGTCAAGTTTCAAAGAGCTAGCACAAACCGTGTTTGATTTAGAGTTCCAAATACATGTATTTCTATAGGAGAAAACAGAGTGAAACCTCAAAATGAAACTGGTTACTGCCAACGAACGGTTTCACCTAGAAGAACGAGATTTGGCGATCCAAGTGGGATTGTTGTACTGACCATTACCTGAAAGTTTCATCAAGATTGGGTGAAAAAGTGTATGCTGAGATTTCAGGAAACTCTTAGTTTTTTGGAAGCTTGGCAGGCCCTATCCATGAAAGTGATTCTCGCCAGTCTTGCTTAGGGCTACTTCAACAGCAAACAAACCATAGAGGTAGAACTTGAAACTGCTTTATGGTGTCAAGTTTCAAAGAGCTAGCACAAACCGTGTTTGATTTAGAGTTCCAAGTACATTTATCCCTATAGGAGAAAACAGAGTGAAACCTCAAAATGAAACCGGTTACTGCCAACAAACGGTTTCACCTAGAAGAACGAGATTTTGCGAGCCAAGTGGGATTGGTGTACTGATCATTACCTGATAGTTTCATCAAGATTGGGTGAAAAAGTGTGTGCTGAGATTTCAGGCAACTCGTAGTTTTTTGGAAGCTTGGCAGGCCCTTTCCATGAAAGTGATTCTCGCCAGTCTCTGCTTAGGGCTACATCAACAGCAAACAAACCAGAGAGATAGAACTTGAAACTGCTTTATTGTGTCATGTTTCAAAGAGCTAGCACAAACCGTGTTTGATTTAGAGTTCCAAATACATGTATCCCTATAAAAGAAAACAGAGTGAAACGTCAAAATGAAACTGGTTACTGCCTACGAACGGTTTCACCTAGAAGAACGAGATTTCGCGATCAAAGTGGGATTGTTGTACTGACCATTACCTGAAAGTTTCATCAAGATTGGGTGAAAAAGTGTGTGCTGAGATTTCAGGCAACTCTTAGTTTTTTGGAAGCTTGGCAGGCCCTATCCATGAAAGTGATTCTCGCCAGTCTCTGCTTAGGCTACATCAACAGCAAACAAACCATAGAGATAGAACTTGAAACTGCTTTATTGTGTCAAGTTTCAAAGAGCTAGCACAAACCGTGTTTGATTTAGAGTTCCATGTACATGTATCCCTATCGGAGAAAACAGAGTGAAACCTCAAAATGAAACCGGTTACTGCCAACGAACGGTTTCACCTAGAAGAACGAAATTTGGCGAGCCAAGTGGGATTGGTGTACTGACCATTACCTGAAAGTTTCATCAAGTTTGGGTGAAAAAGTGTGTGCTGAGATTTCAGGCAACTCGTAGTTTTTTGGAAGCTTGGCAGGCCCTTTCCATGAAAGTGATTCTCGCCAGTCTCTGCTTAGGGCTACATCAACAGCAAACAAACCATTGAGATAGAACTTGAAACTGCTTTATTGTGTCAAGTTTCAAAGAGCTAGCACAAACCGTGTTTGATTTAGAGTTCCAAATACATGTATCCCTATAGGAGAAAACAGAGTGAAACCTCAAAATGAAACCAGTTACTGCCAATGAACGGTTTCACCTAGAAGAACGAGATTTGGCGAGCCAAGTGGGATTGGTGTACTGATCATTACCTGAAAGTTTCATCAAGATTGGGTGAAAAAATTGTGCTGAGATTTCAGTCAACTCGTAGTTTTTTGGAAGCTTGGCAGGCCCTTTCCATGAAAGTGATTCTCGCCAGTCTCTGCTTAGGGCTACATCAACAGCAAACAAACCATAGAGATAGAACTTGAAACTGCTTTATGGTGTCAAGTTTCAAAGAGCTAGCACAAACCGTGTTTGATTTAGAGTTCCAAATACATGTATCCCTATAGGAGAAAACAGAGTGAAACCTCAAAATGAAACCGGTTACTGCCAACGAACGGTTTCACCTAGAAGAACGAAATTTGGCGAGCCAAGTGGGATTGGTGTACTGATCATTACCTGAAAGTTTCATCAAGATTGGGTGAAAAAGTGTGTGCTGAGATTTCAGGCAACTCGTAGTTTTTTGGAAGATTGGCAGGCCCTTTCCATGAAAGTGATTCTCGCCAGTCTCTGCTTAGGGCTACATCAACAGCAAACAAACCATAGAGATAGAAGTTGAAACTGCTTTATGGTGTCAAGTTTCAAAGAGCTAGTACAAACCGTGTTTGATTTAGAGTTCCAAATACATGTATCCCTATAGGAGAAAACAGAGTGAAACCTCAAAATGAAACAGGTTACTGCCAACGAACGGTTTCACCTAGAAGAACGAAATTTGGCGAGCCAAGTGGGATTGGTGTACTGATCATTACCTGAAAGTTTCATCAAGATTGGGTGAAAAAGTGTGTGCTGAGATTTCAGGCAACTCGTAGTTTTTTGGAAGCTTGGCAGGCCCTTTCCATGAAAGTGATTCTTGCCAGTCTCTGCTTAGGGCTACATCAACAGCAAACAAACCATAGAGATAGAACTTGAAACTGCTTTATGATGTAAAGTTTCAAAGAGCTAGCACAAACCATGTTTGATTTAAAGTTCCAAATACATGTATCCCTCTAGGAGAAAACAGAGTGAAACCTCAAAATGAAACCGGTTACTGCCAATGAACGGATTCACCTAGAAGAACGAAATTTGGCGAGCCAAGTGGGATTGGTGTACTGATTATTACCTGAAAGTTTCATCAAGATTGGGTGAAAAAGTGTGTGCTGAGATTTCAGGCAACTCGTAGTTTTTTGGAAGCTTGGCAGGCCCTTTCCATGAAAGTGATTCTTGCCAGTCTCTGCGTAGGGCTACATCAACAGCAAACAAACCATAGAGATAGAACTTGAAACTTCTTTATGGTGTAAAGTTTCAAAGAGCTAGCACAAACCGTGTTTGATTTCGAGTTCCAAATACATGTATCCCTCTAGGAGAAAACAGAGTGAAACCTCAAAATGAAACCGGTTACTGCCAATGAACGGTTTCACCTAGAAGAACGAAATTTGGCGAGCCAAGTGGGATTGGTGTACTGATCATTACCTGAAAGTTTCATCAAGATTGGGTGAAAAAGTGTGTGCTGAGATTTCAGGCAACTCGTAGTTTTTTGGAAGCTTGGCAGGCCCTTTCCATGAAAGTGATTCTCGCCAGTCTCTGCTTAGGGCTACATCAACAGCAAACAAACCATAGAGATAGAACTTGAAACTGCTTTATGGTGTCAAGTTTCAAAGAGCTAGCACAAACCGTGTTTGATTTAGAGTTCCAAATACATGTATCCCTATAGGAGAAAACAGAGTGAAACCTCCAAATGAAACCGGTTACTGCCAACGAACGGTTTCACCTAGAAGAACGAAATTTGGCGAGCCAAGTGGGATTGGTGTACTGATCATTACCTGAAAGTTTCATCAAGATTGGGTGAAAAAGTGTGTGCTGAGATTTCAGGCAACTCGTAGTTTTTTGGAAGCTTGGCAGGCCCTTTCCATGAAAGTGATTCTCGCCAGTCTCTGCTTAGGGCTACATCAACAGCAAACAAACCATAGAGATAGAACTTGAAACTGCTTTATGGTGTCAAGTTTCAAAGAGCTAGCACAAACCGTGTTTGATTTAGAGTTCCAAATACATGTATCCCCATAGGAGAAAACAGAGTGAAACCTCCAA
Organism: Ictidomys tridecemlineatus; assembly: GCF_052094955.1. Classification (NCBI taxonomy): domain Eukaryota; kingdom Metazoa; phylum Chordata; class Mammalia; order Rodentia; family Sciuridae; genus Ictidomys; species Ictidomys tridecemlineatus. The sequence continues at coordinate 97,132 of NW_027521195.1, forward strand.
ATGAAACCGGTTACTGCCAAAGAACGGTTTCACCTAGAAGAACGAAATTTGGCGAGCCAAGTGGGATTGGTGTACTGATCATTACCTGAAAGTTTCAAGATTGGTGAAAAAGTGTGTGCTGAGATTTCAGGCAACTCGTAGTTTTTGGGAAGCTTGGCAGGCCCTTTCCATGAAAGTGATTCTCGCCAGTCTCTGCTTAGGGCTACATCAACAGCAAACAAACCATAGAGATAGAACTTGAAACTGCTTTACTGTCAAGTTTCAAAGAGCTAGGACAAACCGTGTTTGATTTAGAGTTCCAAATACATGTATCCCTATAGGAGAAAACAGAGTGAAACCTCATAATGAAACCGGTTACTGCCAATGAACAGTTTCACCTAGTAGAACGAAATTTGGTGAGCCAAGTGGGATTGGTGTACTGATCATTACCTGAATGTTTCATCAAGGTTGGGTGAAAAAAGTGTGTGCTAAGATTTCAGGCAACTCTTAGTTTTTTGGAAGCTTGGCAGGCCCTTTCCATTAAAGTGATTCTCGCCAGTCTCTGCTTAGGGCTACATCAACAGCAAACAAACCATAGAGATAGAACTTGAAACTGCTTTATGGTGTCAGGTTTCAAAGAGCTAGCACAAACCGTGTTTGATTTAGAGTTCCAAATACATGTATCCCTATAGGAGAAAACAGAGTGAAACCTCAAAATGAAACCGGTTACTGCCAACGAACGGTTTCACCTAGGAGAACGAAATTTGGCGAGCCAAGTGGGATTGGTGTACTGATCATTACCTGAAAGTTTCAAGATTGGGTGAAAAAGTGTGTGCTGAGATTTCAGGCAACTCTTAGTTTTTTGGAAGCTTGGCAGGCCCTTTCAATGAAAGTGATTCTCGCCAGTCTCTGCTTAGGGCTACATCAACAGCAAACAAACCATAGAGATGGAACTTGAAACTGCTTTATGGTGTCAAGTTTCAAAGAGCTAGCACAAACCGTGTTTGATTTAGAGTTCCAAATACATGTATCCCTATAGGAGAAAACAGAGTGAACCTCAAAATGAAACAGGTTACTGCCAATGAACGGTTTCACCTAGAAGAACGAAATTTGGCAAGCCAAGTGGGATTGGTGTACTGATCATTACCTGAATGTTTCATCAAGGTTGGGTGAAAAAGTGTGTGCTGAGATTTCAGGCAACTCTTAGTTTTTTGGAAGCTTGGCAGGCCCTTTCCATGAAAGTGATTCTCGCCAGTCTCTGCTTAGGGATACATCAACAGTAAACAAACCATAGAGATAGAACTTGAAACTGCTTTATGGTGTCAGGTTTCAAAGAGCTAGCACAAACCGTGTTTGATTTAGAGTTCCAAATACATGTATCCCTATAGGAGAAAACAGAGTGAAACCTCAAAATGAAACCGGTTACTGCCAACGAACGGTTTCACCTAGAAGAACGAAATTTGGCGAGCCAAGTGGGATTGGTGTACTGATCATTACCTGAAAGTTTCATCAAGAATGGGTGAAAAAGTGTGTGCTGAGATTTCAGGCAACTCGTAGTTTTTTGGAAGCTTGGCAGGCCCTTTCCATGAAAGTGATTCTCGCCAGTCTCTGCTTAGGGCTACATCAACAGCAAACAAACCATAGAGATAGAACTTGAAACTGCTTTATGGTGTCAAGTTTCAAAGAGCTAGCACAAACCGTGTTTGATTTAGAGTTCCAAATACATGTATCCCTATAGGAGAAAACAGAGTGAAACCTCAAAATGAAACCGGTTACTGCCAACGAACGGTTTCACCTAGAAGAACGAAATTTGGCGAGCCAAGTGGGATTGGTGTACTGATCATTACCTGAAAGTTTCATCAAGATTGGGTGAAAAAGTGTGTGCTGAGATTTCAGGCAACTCGTAGTTTTTTGGAAGCTTGGCAGGCCCTTTCCATGAAAGTGATTCTTGCCAGTCTCTGCTTAGTGCTACATCAACAGCAAACAAACCATAGAGATAGAACTTGAAACTGCTTTATGGTGTCAAGTTTCAAAGAGCTAGCACAAACCGTGTTTGATTTAGAGTTCCAAATACATGCATCCCTATAGGAGAAAACAGACTGAAACCTCAAATGAAACCGGTTACTGCCAACGAACGTTTCACCTAGAAGAACGAAATTTGGCAAGCCAAGTGGGATTGGTGTACTGATCATTACCTGAAAGTTTCATCAAGATTGGGTGAAAAAGTGTGTGCTGAGATTTCAGGCAACTCGTAGTTTTTTGGAAGCTTGGCAGGCCCTTTCCATGAAAGTGATTCTCGCCAGTCTCTGCTTAGGGCTACATCAACAGCAAACAAACCATAGAGATCGAACTTGAAACTGCTTTATGGTGTCAAGTTTCAAAGAGCTAGCACAAACCGTGTTTGATTTAGAGTTCCAAATACATGTATCCCTATAGGAGAAAACAGAGTGAAACCTCAAAATGAAACCGGTTACTGCCAACGAACGGTTTCACCTAGAAGAACGAAATTTGGCGAGCCAAGTGGGATTGGTGTACTGATCATTACCTGAAAGTTTCATCAAGATTGGTGAAAAAGTGTGTGCTGAGATTTCAGGCAAATCGTAGTTTTTTGAAAGCTTGGCAGGCCCTTTCCATGAAAGTGATTCTCGCCAGTCTCTGCTTAGGGCTACATCAACAGCAAACAAACCATAGAGATAGAACTTGAAACTGCTTTATGGTGTCAAGTTTCAAAGAGCTAGCACAAACCGTGTTTGATTTAGAGTTCCAAATACATGTATCCCTATAGGAGAAAACAGAGTGAAACCTCAAAATGAAACCGGTTACTGCCAACGAACGGTTTCACCTAGAAGAACGAAATTTGGCAAGCCAAGTGGGATTGGTGTACTGATCATTACCTGAAAGTTTCATCAAGATTGGGTGAAAAAGTGTGTGCTGAGATTTCAGGCAACTCGTAGTTTTTTGGAAGCTTGGCAGGCCCTTTCCATGAAAGTGATTCTCGCCAGTCTCTGCTTAGGGATACATCAACAGCAAACAAACCATAGAGATAGGACTTGAAACTGCTTTATGGTGTCAAGTTTCAAAGAGCTAGCACAAACCGTGTTTGATTTAGAGTTCCAAATACATGTATCCCTATAGGAGAAAACAGAGTGAAACCTCAAAATGAAACCGGTTACTGCCAACGAACGGTTTCACCTAGAAGAACGAAATTTGGCGAGCCAAGTGGGATTGGTGTACTGATCATTACCTGAAAGTTTCATCAAGATTGGGTGAAAAAGTGTGTACTGAGATTTCAGGCAACTCGTAGTTTTTTGGAAGCTTGCCTGGCCCTTTCCATGAAAGTGATTCTCGCCAGTCTCTGCTTAGGGCTACATCAACAGCAAACAAACCATAGAGATCGAACTTCAAACTGCTTTATGGTGTCAAGTTTCAAAGAGCTAGCACAAACCGTGTTTGATTTAGAGTTCCAAATACATGTATCCCTATAGGAGAAAACAGAGTGAAACCTCAAAATGAAACCGGTTACTGCCAACGAACGGTTTCACCTAGAAGAACGAAATTTGGCGAGCCAAGTGGGATTGGTGTACTGATCATTACCTGAAAGTTTCATCAAGATTGGGTGAAAAAGTGTGTGCTGAGATTTCAGGCAACTCGTAGTTTTTTGGAAGCTTGGCAGGCCCTTTCCATGAAAGTGATTCTCGCCAGTCTCTGCTTAGGGCTACATCAACAGCAAACAAACCATAGAGATAGAACTTGAAACTGCTTTATGGTGTCAGGTTTCAAAGAGCTAGCACAAACCGTGTTTGATTTAGAGTTCCAAATACATGTATCCCTATAGGAGAAAACAGAGTGAAACCTCAAAATGAAACCGGTTAGTGCCAACGAACGGTTTCACCTAGGAGAACGAAATTTGGCGAGCCAAGTGGGATTGGTGTACTGATCATTACCTGAAAGTTTCATCAAGATTGGGTGAAAAAGTGTGTGCTGAGATTTCAGGCAACTCGTAGTTTTTTGGAAGCTTGGCAGGCCCTTTCCATGAAAGTGATTCTTGCCAGTCTCTGCTTAGTGCTACATCAACAGCAAACAAACCATAGAGATAGAACTTGAAACTGCTTTATGGTGTCAAGTTTCAAAGAGCTAGCACAAACCGTGTTTGATTTAGAGTTCCAAATACATGCATCCCTATAGGAGAAAACAGACTGAAACCTCAAAATGAAACCGGTTACTGCCAACGAACGGTTTCACCTAGAAGAACGAAATTTGGCAAGCCAAGTGGGATTGGTGTACTGATCATTACCTGAAAGTTTCATCAAGATTGGGTGAAAAAGTGTGTGCTGAGATTTCAGGCAACTCGTAGTTTTTTGGAAGCTTGGCAGGCCCTTTCCATGAATGTGATTCTCGCCAGTCTCTGCTTAGGGCTACATCAACAGCAAACAAACCATAGAGATAGAACTTGAAACTGCTTTATGGTGTCAAGTTTCAAAGAGCTAGCACAAACCGTGTTTGATTTAGAGTTCCAAATACATGTATCCCTATAGGAGAAAACAGAGTGAAACCTCCAAATGAAACCGGTTACTGCCAACGAACGGTTTCACCTAGAAGAACGAAATTTGGCGAGCCAAGTGGGATTGGTGTACTGATCATTACCTGAAAGTTTCATCAAGTTTGGGTGAAAAAGTGTGTACTGAGATTTCAGGCAACTCGTAGTTTTTGGAAGCTTGGCTGGCCCTTTCCATGAAAGTGATTCTCGCCAGTCTCTGCTTAGGGCTACATCAACAGCAAACAAACCATAGAGATCGAACTTGAAACTGCTTTATGGTGTCAAGTTTCAAAGAGCTAGCACAAACCGTGTTTGATTTAGAGTTCCAAATACATGTATCCCTATAGGAGAAAACAGAGTGAAACCTCAAAATGAAACCGGTTACTGCCAACGAACGGTTTCACCTAGAAGAACGAAATTTGGCGAGCCAAGTGGGATTGGTGTACTGATCATTACCTGAAAGTTTCATCAAGATTGGTGAAAAAGTGTGTGCTGAGATTTCAGGCAAATCGTAGTTTTTTGAAAGCTTGGCAGGCCCTTTCCATGAAAGTGATTCTCGCCAGTCTCTGCTTAGGGCTACATCAACAGCAAACAAACCATAGAGATAGAACTTGAAACTGCTTTATGGTGTCAAGTTTCAAAGAGCTAGCACAAACCGTGTTTGATTTAGAGTTCCAAATACATGTATCCCTATAGGAGAAAACAGAGTGAAACCTCAAAATGAAACCGGTTACTGCCAACGAACGGTTTCACCTAGAAGAACGAAATTTGGCAAGCCAAGTGGGATTGGTGTACTGATCATTACCTGAAAGTTTCATCAAGATTGGGTGAAAAAGTGTGTGCTGAGATTTCAGGCAACTCGTAGTTTTTGGAAGCTTGGCAGGCCCTTTCCATGAAAGTGATTCTCGCCAGTCTCTGCTTAGGGATACATCAACAGCAAACAAACCATAGAGATAGAACTTGAAACTGCTTTATGGTGTCAAGTTTCAAAGAGCTAGCACAAACCGTGTTTGATTTAGAGTTCCAAATACATGTATCCTTATAGGAGAAAACAGAGTGAAACCTCAAAATGAAACCGGTTACTGCCAACGAACGGTTTCACCTAGAAGAACGAAATTTGGCGAGCCAAGTGGGATTGGTGTACTGATCATTACCTGAAAGTTTCATCAAGATTGGGTGAAAAGTGTGTACTGAGATTTCAGGCAACTCGTAGTTTTTTGGAAGCTTGCCTGGCCCTTTCCATGAAAGTGATTCTCGCCAGTCTCTGCTTAGGGCTACATCAACAGCAAACAAACCATAGAGATCGAACTTCAAACTGCTTTATGGTGTCAAGTTTCAAAGAGCTAGCACAAACCGTGTTTGATTTAGAGTTCCAAATACATGTATCCCTATAGGAGAAAACAGAGTGAAACCTCAAAATGAAACCGGTTACTGCCAACGAACGGTTTCACCTAGAAGAACGAAATTTGGCGAGGCCAAGTGGGATTGGTGTACTGATCATTACCTGAAAGTTTCATGAAGATTGGGTGAAAAAGTGTGTGCTGAGATTTCAGGCAACTCGTTGTTTTTTGGAAGCTTGGCAGGCCCTTTCCATGAAAGTGATTCTCGCCAGTCTCTGCTTAGGGCTACATCAACAGCAAACAAACCATAGAGATAGAACTTGAAACTGCTTTATGGTGTCAAGTTTCAAAGAGCTAGCACAAACCGTGTTTGATTTAGAGTTCCAAATACATGTATCCCTATAGGAGAAAACAGAGTGAAACCTCAAAATGAAAACGGTTACTGCCAACGAACGGTTTCACCTAGAAGAACGAAATTTGGCGAGCCAAGTGGGATTGGTGTACTGATCATTACCTGAAAGTTTCATCAAGATTGGGTGAAAAAGTGTGTGCTGAGATTTCAGGCAACTCGTAGTTTTTTGGAAGCTTGGCAGGCCCTTTCCATGAAAGTGATTCTCGCCAGTCTCTGCTTAGGGCTACATCAACAGCAAACAAACCATAGAGATAGAACATGAAACTGCTTTATGGTGTCAAGTTTCAAAGAGCTAGCACAAACCGTGTTTGATTTAGAGTTCCAAATACATGTATCCCTATAGGAGAAAACAGAGTGAAACCTCCAAATGAAACCGGTTACTGCCAACGAACGGTTTCACCTAGAAGAACGAAATTTGGCGAGCCAAGTAGGATTGGTGTACTGATCATTACCTGAAAGTTTCATCAAGATTGGGTGAAAAAGTGTGTGCTGAGATTTCAGGCAACTCGTAGTTTTTTGGAAGCTTGGCAGGCCCTTTCCATGAAAGTGATTCTCGCCAGTCTCTGCTTAGGGCTACATCAACAGCAAACAAACCATAGAGATAGAACTTGAAACTGCTTTATGGTGTCAAGTTTCAAAGAGCTAGCACAAACCGTGTTTGATTTAGAGTTCCAAATACATGTATCCCTATAGGAGAAAACAGAGTGAAACCTCCAAATGAAACCGGTTACTGCCAACGAACGGTTTCACCTAGAAGAACGAAATTTGGCGAGCCAAGTGGGATTGGTGTACTGATCATTACCTGAAAGTTTCATCAAGATTGGGTGAAAAAGTGTGTGCTGAGATTTCAGGCAACTCGTAGTTTTTTGGAAGCTTGGCAGGCCCTTTCCATGAAAGTGATTCTCGCCAGTCTCTGCTTAGGGCTACATCAACAGCAAACAAACCATAGAGATAGAACTTGAAACTGCTTTATGGTGTCAAGTTTCAAAGAGCTACCACAAACCGTGTTTGATTTAGAGTTCCAAATACATGTATCCCTATAGGAGAAAACAGAGTGAAACCTCCAAATGAAACAGGTTACTGCCAACGAACGGTTTCACCTAGAAGAACGAAATTTGGCGAGCCAAGTGGGATTGGTGTGCTGATCATTACCTGAAAGTTTCATCAAGATTGGGTGAAAAAGTGTGTGCTGAGATTTCAGGCAACTCGTAGTTTTTTGGAAGCTTGGCAGGCCCTTTCCATGAAAGTGATTCTCGCCAGTCTCTGCTTAGGGCTACATCAACAGCAAACAAACCATAGAGATAGAACTTGAAACTGCTTTATGGTGTCAAGTTTCAAAGAGCTAGCACAAACCGTGTTTGATTTAGAGTTCCAAATACATGTATCCCTATAGGAGAAAACAGAGTGAAACCTCAAAATGAAACCGGTTACTGCCAACGAACGGTTTCACCTAGAAGAACGAAATTTGGCGAGCCAAGTGGGATTGGTGTACTGATCATTACCTGAAAGTTTCATCAAGATTGGGTGAAAAAGTGTGTGCTGAGATTTCAGGCAACTCGTAGTTTTTTGGAAGCTTGGCAGGCCCTTTCCATGAAAGTGATTCTCGCCAGTCTCGGCTTAGGGCTACATCAACAGCAAACAAACCATAGAGATAGAACTTGAAACTGCTTTATGGTGTCAAGTTTCAAAGAGCTAGCAAAAACCGTGTTTGATTTAGAGTTCCAAATAGATGTATCCCTCTAGGAGAAAACAGAGTGAAACCTCAAAATGAAACCGGTTACTGCCAACGAACGGTTTCACCTAGAAGAACGAAATTTGGCGAGCCAAGTGGGATTGGTGTACTGATCATTACCTGAAAGTTTCATCAAGATTGGGTGAAAAAGTGTGTGCTGAAATTTCAGGCAACTCGTAGTTTTTTGGAAGCTTGGCAGGCCCTTTCCATGAAAGTGATTCTCGCCAGTCTCTGCTTAGGGCTACATCAACAGCAAACAAACCATAGAGATAGAACTTGAAACTGCTTTATGGTGTCAAGTTTCAAAGAGCTAGTACAAACCGTGTTTGATTTAGAGTTCCAAATACATGTATCCCTATAGGAGAAAACAGAGTGAAACCTCAAAATGAAACCGGTTACTGCCAACGAACGGTTTCACCTAGAAGAACGAAATTTGGCGAGCCAAGTGGGATTGGTGTACTGATCATTACCTGAAAGTTTCATCAAGATTGAGTGAAAAAGTGTGTGCTGAGATTTCAGGCAACTCGTAGTTTTTTGGAAGCTTGGCAGGCCCTTTCCATGAAAGTGATTCTCGCCAGTCTCTGCTTAGGGCTACATCAACAGCAAACAAACCATAGAGAGAGAACTTGAAACTGCTTTATGGTGTCAAGTTTCAAAGAGCTAGCACAAACCGTGTTTGATTTAGATTTCCAAATACATGTATCCCTATAGGAGAAAACAGAGTGAAACCTCAAAATGAAACCGGTTACTGCCAACGAACGGTTTCACCTAGAAGAACGAAATTTGGCGAGCCAAGTGGGATTGGTGTGCTGATCATTACCTGAAAGTTTCATCAAGATTGGGTGAAAAAGTGTGTGCTGAGATTTCAGGCAACTCGTAGTTTTTTGGAAGCTTGGCAGGCCCTTTCCATGAAAGTGATTCTCGCCAGTCTCTGCTTAGGGCTACATCAACAGCAAAGCAACCATAGAGATAGAACTTGAAACTGCTTTATGGTGTCAAGTTTCAAAGAGCTAGCACAAACCGTGTTTGATTTAGAGTTCCAAATACATGTATCCCTCTAGGAGAAAACGGAGTGAAACCTCCAATTGAAACCGGTTACTGCCAACGAACGGTTTCACCTAGAAGAACGAAATTTGGCGAGCCAAGTGGGATTGGTGTACTGATCATTACCTGAAAGTTTCATCAAGATTGGGTGAAAAAGTGTGTGCTGAGATTTCAGGCAACTCGTAGTTTTTTGGAAGCTTGGCAGGCCCTTTCCATGAAAGTGATTCTCGCCAGTCTCTGCTTAGGGCTACATCAACAGCAAACAAACCATAGAGATAGAACTTGAAACTGCTTTATGGTGTCAAGTTTCAAAGAGCTAGCACAAACCGTGTTTGATTTAGAGTTCCAAATACATGTATCCCTATAGGAGAAAACAGAGTGAAACCTCCAAATGAAACCGGTTACTGCCAACGAACGGTTTCAACTAGAAGAACGAAATTTGGCGAGCCAAGTGGGATTGGTGTACTGATCATTACCTGAAAGTTTCATCAAGATTGGGTGAAAAAGTGTGTGCTGAGATTTCAGGCAACTCGTAGTTTTTTGGAAGCTTGGCAGGCCCTTTCCATGAAAGTGATTCTCGCCAGTCTCTGCTTAGGGCTACATCAACAGCAAACAAACCATAGAGATAGAACTTGAAACTGCTTTATGGTGTCAAGTTTCAAAGAGCTAGCACAAACCGTGTTTGATTTAGAGTTCCAAATACATGTATCCCTATAGGAGAAAACAGAGTGAAACCTCCAAATGAAACCGGTTACTGCCAACGAACGGTTTCACCTAGAAGAACGAAATTTGGCGAGCCAAGTGGGATTGGTGTACTGATCATTACCTGAAAGTTTCATGAAGATTGGGTGAAAAAGTGTGTGCTGAGATTTCAGGCAACTCGTAGTTTTTTGGAAGCTTGGCAGGCCCTTTCCATGAAAGTGATTCTCGCCAGTCTCTGCTTAGGGCTACATCAACAGCAAACAAACCATAGAGATAGAACTTGACACTGCTTTATGGTGTCAAGTTTCAAAGAGCTAGCACAAACCGTGTTTGATTTAGAGTTCCAAATACATGTATCCCTATAGGAGAAAACAGAGTGAAACCTCCAAATGAAACCGGTTACTGCCAACGAACGGTTTCACCTAGAAGAACGAAATTTGGCGAGCCAAGTGGGATTGGTGTACTGATCATTACCTGAAAGTTTCATCAAGATTGGGTGAAAAAGTGTGTGCTGAGATTTCAGGCAACTCGTAGTTTTTTGGAAGCTTGGCAGGCCCTTTCCATGAAAGTGATTCTCGCCAGTCTCTGCTTAGGGCTACATCAACAGCAAACAAACCATAGAGATAGAACTTGAAACTGCTTTATGGTGTCAAGTTTCAAAGAGCTAGCACAAACCGTGTTTGATTTAGAGTTCCAAATACATGTATCCCTATAGGAGAAAACAGAGTGAAACCTCAAAATGAAACCGGTTACTGCCAACGAACGGTTTCACCTAGAAGAACGAAATTTGGCGAGCCAAGTGGGATTGGTGTACTGATCATTACCTGAAAGTTTCATCAAGATTGGGTGAAAAAGTGTGTGCTGAGATTTCAGGCAACTCGTAGTTTTTTGGAAGCTTGGCAGGCCCTTTCCATGAAAGTGATTCTCGCCAGTCTCTGCTTAGGGCTACATCAACAGCAAACAAACCATAGAGATAGAACTTGAAACTGCTTTATGGTGTCAAGTTTCAAAGAGCTAGCACAAACCGTGTTTGATTTAGAGTTCCAAATACATGTATCCCTATAGGAGAAAACAGAGTGAAACCTCCAAATGAAACCGGTTACTGCCAACGAACGGTTTCACCTAGAAGAACGAAATTTGGCGAGCCAAGTGGGATTGGTGTACTGATCATTACCTGAAAGTTTCATGAAGATTGGGTGAAAAAGTGTGTGCTGAGATTTCAGGCAACTCGTAGTTTTTTGGAAGCTTGGCAGGCCCTTTCCATGAAAGTGATTCTCGCCAGTCTCTGCTTAGGGCTACATCAACAGCAAACAAACCATAGAGATAGAACTTGACACTGCTTTATGGTGTCAAGTTTCAAAGAGCTAGCACAAACCGTGTTTGATTTAGAGTTCCAAATACATGTATCCCTATAGGAGAAAACAGAGTGAAACCTCCAAATGAAACCGGTTACTGCCAACGAACGGTTTCACCTAGAAGAACGAAATTTGGCGAGCCAAGTGGGATTGGTGTACTGATCATTACCTGAAAGTTTCATCAAGATTGGGTGAAAAAGTGTGTGCTGAGATTTCAGGCAACTCGTAGTTTTTTGGAAGCTTGGCAGGCCCTTTCCATGAAAGTGATTCTCGCCAGTCTCTGCTTAGGGCTACATCAACAGCAAACAAACCATAGAGATAGAACTTGAAACTGCTTTATGGTGTCAAGTTTCAAAGAGCTAGCACAAACCGTGTTTGATTTAGAGTTCCAAATACATGTATCCCTCTAGGAGAAAACAGAGTGAAACCTCAAAATGAAACCGGTTACTGCCAACGAACGGTTTCACCTAGAAGAACGAAATTTGGCGAGCCAAGTGGGATTGGTGTACTGATCATTACCTGAAAGTTTCATCAAGATTGGGTGAAAAAGTGTGTGCTGAGATTTCAGGCAACTCGTAGTTTTTTGGAAGCTTGGCAGGCCCTTTCCATGAAAGTGATTCTCGCCAGTCTCTGCTTAGGGTAACATCAACAGCAAACAAACCATAGAGATAGAACTTGAAACTGCTTTATGGTGTCAAGTTTCAAAGAGCTAGCACAAACCGTGTTTGATTTAGAGTTCCAAATACATGTATCCCTATAGGAGAAAACAGAGTGAAACCTCAAAATGAAACCGGTTACTGCAAACGAACGGTTTCACCTAGAAGAACGAAATTTGGCGAGCCAAGTGGGATTGGTGTACTGATCATTACCTGAAAGTTTCATGAAGATTGGGTGAAAAAGTGTGTGCTGAGATTTCAGGCAACTCGTAGTTTTTTGGAAGCTTGGCAGGCCCTTTCCATGAAAGTGATTCTCGCCAGTCTCTGCTTAGGGCTACATCAACAGCAAACAAACCATAGAGATAGAACTTGAAACTGCTTTATGGTGTCAAGTTTCAAAGAGCTAGCACAAACCGTGTTTGATTTAGAGTTCCAAATACATGTATCCCTATAGGAGAAAACAGAGTGAAACCTCAAAATGAAAACGGTTACTGCCAACGAACGGTTTCACCTAGAAGAACGAAATTTGGCGAGCCAAGTGGGATTGGTGTACTGATCATTACCTGAAAGTTTCATCAAGATTGGGTGAAAAAGTGTGTGCTGAGATTTCAGGCAACTCGTAGTTTTTTGGAAGCTTGGCAGGCCCTTTCCATGAAAGTGATTCTCGCCAGTCTCTGCTTAGGGCTACATCAACAGCAAACAAACCATAGAGATAGAACATGAAACTGCTTTATGGTGTCAAGTTTCAAAGAGCTAGCACAAACCGTGTTTGATTTAGAGTTCCAAATACATGTATCCCTATAGGAGAAAACAGAGTGAAACCTCCAAATGAAACCGGTTACTGCCAACGAACGGTTTCACCTAGAAGAACGAAATTTGGCGAGCCAAGTAGGATTGGTGTACTGATCATTACCTGAAAGTTTCATCAAGATTGGGTGAAAAAGTGTGTGCTGAGATTTCAGGCAACTCGTAGTTTTTTGGAAGCTTGGCAGGCCCTTTCCATGAAAGTGATTCTCGCCAGTCTCTGCTTAGGGCTACATCAACAGCAAACAAACCATAGAGATAGAACTTGAAACTGCTTTATGGTGTCAAGTTTCAAAGAGCTAGCACAAACCGTGTTTGATTTAGAGTTCCAAATACATGTATCCCTATAGGAGAAAACAGAGTGAAACCTCCAAATGAAACCGGTTACTGCCAACGAACGGTTTCACCTAGAAGAACGAAATTTGGCGAGCCAAGTGGGATTGGTGTACTGATCATTACCTGAAAGTTTCATCAAGATTGGGTGAAAAAGTGTGTGCTGAGATTTCAGGCAACTCGTAGTTTTTTGGAAGCTTGGCAGGCCCTTTCCATGAAAGTGATTCTCGCCAGTCTCTGCTTAGGGCTACATCAACAGCAAACAAACCATACAGATAGAACTTGAAACTGCTTTATGGTGTCAAGTTTCAAAGAGCTAGCACAAACCGTGTTTGATTTAGAGTTCCAAATACATGTATCCCTATAGGAGAAAACAGAGTGAAACCTCCAAATGAAACCGGTTACTGCCAACGAACGGTTTCACCTAGAAGAACGAAATTTGGCGAGCCAAGTGGGATTGGTGTACTGATCATTACCTGAAAGTTTCATCAAGATTGGGTGAAAAAGTGTGTGCTGAGATTTCAGGCAACTCGTAGTTTTTTGGAAGCTTGGCAGGCCCTTTCCATGAAAGTGATTCTCGCCAGTCTCTGCTTAGGGCTACATCAACAGCAAACAAACCATAGAGATAGAACTTGAAACTGCTTTATGGTGTCAAGTTTCAAAGAGCTAGCACAAACCGTGTTTGATTTAGAGTTCCAAATACATGTATCCCTATAGGAGAAAACAGAGTGAAACCTCCAAATGAAACCGGTTACTGCCAACGAACGGTTTCACCTAGAAGAACGAAATTTGGCGAGCCAAGTGGGATTGGTGTACTGATCATTACCTGAAAGTTTCATCAAGATTGGGTGAAAAAGTGTGTGCTGAGATTTCAGGCAACTCGTAGTTTTTTGGAAGCTTGGCAGGCCCTTTCCATGAAAGTGATTCTCGCCAGTCTCTGCTTATGGCTACATCAACAGCAAACAAACCATAGAGATAGAACTTGAAACTGCTTTATGGTGTCAAGTTTCAAAGAGCTAGCACAAACCGTGTTTGATTTAGAGTTCCAAATACATGTATCCCTATAGGAGAAAACAGAGTGAAACCTCCAAATGAAACAGGTTACTGCCAACGAACGGTTTCACCTAGAAGAACGAAATTTGGCGAGCCAAGTGGGATTGGTGTGCTGATCATTACCTGAAAGTTTCATCAAGATTGGGTGAAAAAGTGTGTGCTGAGATTTCAGGCAACTCGTAGTTTTTTGGAAGCTTGGCAGGCCCTTTCCATGAAAGTGATTCTCGCCAGTCTCTGCTTAGGGCTACATCAACAGCAAACAAACCATAGAGATAGAACTTGAAACTGCTTTATGGTGTCAAGTTTCAAAGAGCTAGCACAAACCGTGTTTGATTTAGAGTTCCAAATACATGTATCCCTATAGGAGAAAACAGAGTGAAACCTCAAAATGAAACCGGTTACTGCCAACGAACGGTTTCACCTAGAAGAACGAAATTTGGCGAGCCAAGTGGGATTGGTGTACTGATCATTACCTGAAATGTTCATCAAGATTGGGTGAAAAAGTGTGTGCTGAGATTTCAGGCAACTCGTAGTTTTTTGGAAGCTTGGCAGGCCCTTTCCATGAAAGTGATTCTCGCCAGTCTCGGCTTAGGGCTACATCAACAGCAAACAAACCATAGAGATAGAACTTGAAACTGCTTTATGGTGTCAAGTTTCAAAGAGCTAGCAAAAACCGTGTTTGATTTAGAGTTCCAAATAGATGTATCCCTCTAGGAGAAAACAGAGTGAAACCTCAAAATGAAACCGGTTACTGCCAACGAACGGTTTCACCTAGAAGAACGAAATTTGGCGAGCCAAGTGGGATTGGTGTACTGATCATTACCTGAAAGTTTCATCAAGATTGGGTGAAAAAGTGTGTGCTGAAATTTCAGGCAACTCGTAGTTTTTTGGAAGCTTGGCAGGCCCTTTCCATGAAAGTGATTCTCGCCAGTCTCTGCTTAGGGCTACATCAACAGCAAACAAACCATAGAGATAGAACTTGAAACTGCTTTATGGTGTCAAGTTTCAAAGAGCTAGTACAAACCGTGTTTGATTTAGAGTTCCAAATACATGTATCCCTATAGGAGAAAACAGAGTGAAACCTCAAAATGAAACCGGTTACTGCCAACGAACGGTTTCACCTAGAAGAACGAAATTTGGCGAGCCAAGTGGGATTGGTGTACTGATCATTACCTGAAAGTTTCATCAAGATTGGGTGAAAAAGTGTGTGCTGAGATTTCAGGCAACTC